>NW_026916367.1:7500-20000 GCF_034315485.1 Pezoporus occidentalis | reverse complement strand
ACTTTGTTACAGTTACAGGGGAGAAATGGGTTAGGGTTAGGGTTAGGTTTAGGGTTAGGGTTAGGGTTAGGGTTAGGGTTAGGGTTGAGAACCTCTGTGGGTCATTAGAATGCTCTTGAACATGTTTTATTTTGCTCACTTTGTTACGTTTCCTCTGTTTTCCTGTATATATATATACATATAGTATTACACTCACTTTGTTACAGTTACAGGGGAGAAATGGGTTAGGGTTAGGGTTAGGGTTAGGGTTAGGGTTAGGGTTGAGTACCTCTGTGGGTCATTAGAATGCTCTTGAACATGCTTTATTTTGCTCACTTTGTTACATTTACTGTGTTTTCCTATATATCTATATATATAGTGTTGCACTCACTTTGTTACAGTTACAGGGGAGAAATGGGTTAGGGTTAGGGTTAGGGTTAGGGTTAGGGTTGGGGTTGAGAACCTCTGTGGGTCATTAGAATGCTCTTGAACATACTTTATTTTGCTCACTTTGTTACGTTTACTGTGTTTTCCTATATATCTAGATATATAGTATTACACTCGCTTTGTTACAGTTAGAGGGGAGAAATGGGGTAGGGTTAGGTTTACGGTTAGGGTTAGGGTTAGGGTTAGGGTTAGGGTTAGGGTTAGGGTTGAGAACCTCTGTGGGTCATTAGAATCCTCTTGAACATGCTTTATTTTGATCACTTTGTTACGTTTCCTCTGTTTTCCTGTATATATATATACATATAGTATTACACTCACTTTGTTACAGTTACAGGGGAGAAATGGGTTAGGGTTAGGGTTAGGTTTAGGGTTAGGGTTAGGGTTAGGGTTAGGGTTAGGGTTAGGGTTAGGGTTGAGAACCTCTGTGGGTCATTAGAATGCTCTTGAACATGTTTTATTTTGCTCACTTTGTTACGTTTCTCTGTTTTCCTGTATATATATATACATATAGTATTACACTCACTTTGTTACAGTTACAGGGGAGAAATGGGTTAGGGTTAGTGTTAGGGTTAGGGTTAGGGTTAGGGTTGAGTACCTCTGTGGGTCATTAGAATGCTCTTGAACATGCTTTATTTTGCTCACTTTGTTACATTTACTGTGTTTTCCTATATATCTATATATATAGTGTTGCACTCACTTTGTTACAGTTACAGGGGAGAAATGGGTTAGGGTTAGGGTTAGGGTTAGGGTTAGGGTTGGGGTTGAGAACCTCTGTGGGTCATTAGAATGCTCTTGAACATACTTTATTTTGCTCACTTTGTTACGTTTACTGTGTTTTCCTATATATCTAGATATATAGTATTACACTCGCTTTGTTACAGTTAGAGGGGAGAAATGGGGTAGGGTTAGGTTTACGATTAGGGTTAGGGTTAGGGTTAGGGTTAGGGTTAGGGTTGAGAACCTCTGTGGGTCATTAGAATCCTCTTGAACATGCTTTATTTTGATCACTTTGTTACGTTTCCTCTGTTTTCCTGTATATATATATACATATAGTATTACACTCACTTTGTTACAGTTACAGGGGAGAAATGGGTTAGGGTTAGGGTTAGGTTTAGGGTTAGGGTTAGGGTTAGGGTTAGGGTTAGGGTTAGGGTTAGGGTTAGGGTTAGAACCTCTGTGGGTCATTAGAATGCTCTTGAACATGTTTTATTTTGCTCACTTTGTTACGTTTCCTCTGTTTTCCTGTATATATATATACATATAGTATTACACTCACTTTGTTACAGTTACAGGGGAGAAATGGGTTAGGGTTAGTGTTAGGGTTAGGGTTAGGGTTAGGGTTGAGTACCTCTGTGGGTCATTAGAATGCTCTTGAACATGCTTTATTTTGCTCACTTTGTTACATTTACTGTGTTTTCCTATATATCTATATATATAGTGTTGCACTCACTTTGTTACAGTTACAGGGGAGAAATGGGTTAGGGTTAGGGTTAGGGTTAGGGTTAGGGTTGGGGTTGAGAACCTCTGTGGGTCATTAGAATGCTCTTGAACATACTTTATTTTGCTCACTTTGTTACGTTTACTGTGTTTTCCTATATATCTATATATATAGTATTACACTCGCTTTGTTACAGTTAGAGGGGAGAAATGGGGTAGGGTTAGGTTTACGGTTAGGGTTAGGGTTAGGGTTAGGGTTAGGGTTAGGGTTAGGGTTAGGGTTGAGAACCTCTGTGGGTCATTAGAATCCTCTTGAACATGCTTTATTTTGATCACTTTGTTACATTTACTGTGTTTTCCTATATATCTATATATATAGTGTGGCACTCAGTTTGTTACAGTTACAGGGGAGAAATGGGTTAGGGTTAGGGTTAGGGTTAGGGTTAGGGTTGGGGTTGAGAACCTCTGTGGGTCATTAGAATGCTCTTGAACATACTTTATTTTGCTCACTTTGTTACGTTTACTGTGTTTTCCTATATATCTAGATATATAGTATTACACTCGCTTTGTTACAGTTAGAGGGGAGAAATGGGGTAGGGTTAGGTATACGGTTAGGGTTAGGGTTAGGGTTAGGGTTAGGGTTGAGAACCTCTGTGGGTCATTAGAATCCTCTTGAACATGCTTTATTTTGATCACTTTGTTACGTTTCCTCTGTTTTCCTGTATATATATATACATATAGTATTACACTCACTTTCTTACAGTTACGAGAACCTCTGTGGGTCATTAGAATGCTCTTGAACATGCTTTATTTTGCTCACTTTGTTACGTTTCCTGTGTTTTCCTATATATATATATATATAGTATTACACTCACTTTGTTACAGTTACAGGGGAGAAATGGGTTAGGGTTAGGGTTAGGTTAGGGTTAGGGTTAGGGTTAGGGTTAGGGTTAGGGTTAGGGTTGACCTCTGTGGGTCATTAGAATGCTCTTGAACATGCTTTATTTTGCTCACTTTGTTACGTTTCCTCTGTTTTCCTGTATATATATATACATATAGTATTACACTCACTTTGTTACAGTTACAGGGGAGAAATGGGTTAGGGTTAGGGTTAGGGTTAGGGTTAGGGTTAGGGTTGAGAACCTCTGTGGGTCATTAGAATGCTCTTGAACATGCTTTATTTTGCTCACTTTGTTACATTTACTGTGTTTTCCTATATATATATATATATAGTGTTGCACTCACTTTGTTACAGTTACAGGGGAGAAATGGGTTAGGGTTAGGGTTAGGGTTAGGGTTAGGGTTAGGGTTGAGGGTTGAGACCTCTGTGGGTCATTAGAATGCTCTTGAACATACTTTATTTTGCTCACTTTGTTACGTTTACTGTGTTTTCCTATATATCTATATATATAGTATTACACTCGCTTTGTTACAGTTACAGGGGAGAAATGGGTTAGGGTTAGGGTTAGGGTTAGGGTTAGGGTTAGGGTTAGGGTTGAGAACCTCTGTGGGTCATTAGAATCCTCTTGAACATGCTTTATTTTGATCACTTTGTTACGTTTCCTCTGTTTTCCTGTATATATATATACATATAGTATTACACTCACTTTGTTACAGTTACAGGGGAGAAATGGGTTAGGGTTAGGGTTAGGTTTAGGGTTAGGGTTAGGGTTAGGGTTAGGGTTAGGGTTAGGGTTAGGGTTAGAGAACCTCTGTGGGTCATTAGAATGCTCTTGAACATGTTTTATTTTGCTCACTTTGTTACGTTTCCTCTGTTTTCCTGTATATATATATACATATAGTATTACACTCACTTTGTTACAGTTACAGGGGAGAAATGGGTTAGGGTTAGTGTTAGGGTTAGGGTTAGGGTTAGGGTTGAGTACCTCTGTGGGTCATTAGAATGCTCTTGAACATGCTTTATTTTGCTCACTTTGTTACATTTACTGTGTTTTCCTATATATCTATATATATAGTGTTGCACTCACTTTGTTACAGTTACAGGGGAGAAATGGGTTAGGGTTAGGGTTAGGGTTAGGGTTAGGGGTGAGAACCTCTGTGGGTCATTAGAATGCTCTTGAACATACTTTATTTTGCTCACTTTGTTACGTTTACTGTGTTTTCCTATATATCTATATATATAGTATTACACTCGCTTTGTTACAGTTAGAGGGGAGAAATGGGGTAGGGTTAGGTTTACGGTTAGGGTTAGGGTTAGGGTTAGGGTTAGGGTTAGGGTTGAGAACCTCTGTGGGTCATTAGAATCCTCTTGAACATGCTTTATTTTGATCACTTTGTTACGTTTCCTCTGTTTTCCTGTATATATATATACATATAGTATTACACTCACTTTGTTACAGTTACAGGGGAGAAATGGGTTAGGGTTAGGGTTAGGTTTAGGGTTAGGGTTAGGGTTAGGGTTAGGGTTAGGGTTAGGGTTAGGGTTGAGAACCTCTGTGGGTCATTAGAATGCTCTTGAACATGTTTTATTTTGCTCACTTTGTTACGTTTCCTCTGTTTTCCTGTATATATATATACATATAGTATTACACTCACTTTGTTACAGTTACAGGGGAGAAATGGGTTAGGGTTAGTGTTAGGGTTAGGGTTAGGGTTAGGGTTAGGGTTGAGTACCTCTGTGGGTCATTAGAATGCTCTTGAACATGCTTTATTTTGCTCACTTTGTTACATTTACTGTGTTTTCCTATATATCTATATATATAGTGTTGCACTCACTTTGTTACAGTTACAGGGGAGAAATGGGTTAGGGTTAGGGTTAGGGTTAGGGTTAGGGTTGGGGTTGAGAACCTCTGTGGGTCATTAGAATGCTCTTGAACATACTTTATTTTGCTCACTTTGTTACGTTTACTGTGTTTTCCTATATATCTAGATATATAGTATTACACTCGCTTTGTTACAGTTAGAGGGGAGAAATGGGGTAGGGTTAGGTTTAGGGTTAGGGTTAGGGTTAGGGTTAGGGTTAGGGTTGAGAACCTCTGTGGGTCATTAGAATCCTCTTGAACATGCTTTATTTTGATCACTTTGTTACGTTTCCTCTGTTTTCCTGTATATATATATACATATAGTATTACACTCACTTTGTTACAGTTACAGGGGAGAAATGGGTTAGGGTTAGGGTTAGGGTTTAGGGTTAGGGTTAGGGTTAGGGTTAGGGTTGAGAACCTCTGTGGGTCATTAGAATGCTCTTGAACATGTTTTATTTTGCTCACTTTGTTACGTTTCCTCTGTTTTCCTGTATATATATATACATATAGTATTACACTCACTTTGTTACAGTTACAGGGGAGAAATGGGTTAGGGTTAGTGTTAGGGTTAGGGTTAGGGTTAGGGTTGGGTTGAGTACCTCTGTGGGTCATTAGAATGCTCTTGAACATGCTTTATTTTGCTCACTTTGTTACATTTACTGTGTTTTCCTATATATCTATATATATAGTGTTGCACTCACTTTGTTACAGTTACAGGGGAGAAATGGGTTAGGGTTAGGGTTAGGGTTAGGGTTAGGGTTGGGTTAGGGTTGAGAACCTCTGTGGGTCATTAGAATGCTCTTGAACATACTTTATTTTGCTCACTTTGTTACGTTTACTGTGTTTTCCTATATATCTATATATATAGTATTACACTCGCTTTGTTACAGTTAGAGGGGAGAAATGGGGTAGGGTTAGGTTTACGGTTAGGGTTAGGGTTAGGGTTAGGGTTAGGGTTAGGGTTGAGAACCTCTGTGGGTCATTAGAATCCTCTTGAACATGCTTTATTTTGATCACTTTGTTACGTTTCCTCTGTTTTCCTGTATATATATATACATATAGTATTACACTCACTTTGTTACAGTTACAGGGGAGAAATGGGTTAGGGTTAGGGTTAGGGTTTTAGGGTTAGGGTTAGGGTTAGGGTTAGGGTTAGGGTTGAGAACCTCTGTGGGTCATTAGAATGCTCTTGAACATGTTTTATTTTGCTCACTTTGTTACGTTTCCTCTGTTTTCCTGTATATATATATACATATAGTATTACACTCACTTTGTTACAGTTACAGGGGAGAAATGGGTTAGGGTTAGTGTTAGGGTTAGGGTTAGGGTTAGGGTTGAGTACCTCTGTGGGTCATTAGAATGCTCTTGAACATGCTTTATTTTGCTCACTTTGTTACATTTACTGTGTTTTCCTATATATCTATATATATAGTGTTGCACTCACTTTGTTACAGTTACAGGGGAGAAATGGGTTAGGGTTAGGGTTAGGGTTAGGGTTAGGGTTAGGGTAGGGGTTGAGAACCTCTGTGGGTCATTAGAATGCTCTTGAACATACTTTATTTTGCTCACTTTGTTACTTTTACTCTGTTTTCCTATATATATATATATAGTATTACACTCACTTTGTTACAGTTACAGGGGAGAAATGGGTTAGGGTTAGGTTAGGGTTAGGGTTAGGGTTAGGGTTAGGGTTAGGGTTAGGGTTGAGAACCTCTGTGGGTCATTAGAATCCTCTTGAACATGCTTTATTTTGATCACTTTGTTACGTTTCCTCTGTTTTCCTGTATATATATATACATATAGTATTACACTCACTTTGTTACAGTTACAGGGGAGAAATGGGTTAGGGTTAGTGGTAGGGTTAGGGTTAGGGTTAGGGTTAGGGTTAGTACCTCTGTGGGTCATTAGAATGCTCTTGAACATGCTTTATTTTGCTCACTTTGTTACGTTTACTGTGTTTTCCTATATATATATATATATAGTATTACACTCACTTTGTTACAGTTACAGGGGAGAAATGGGTTAGGGTTAGGGTTAGGGGGTTAGGGTTAGGGTTAGGTGGGTCATTAGAATGCTCTTGAACATGTTTTATTTTGCTCACTTTGTTACGTTTACTGTGTTTTCCTATATATATATACATATAGTATTACACTCACTTTGTTACAGTTACAGGGGAGAAATGGGTTAAGGTTAGTGTTAGGGTTAGGGTTAGGGTTGAGTACCTCTGTGGGTCATTAGAATGCTTTTGAACATGCTTTATTTTGCTCACTTTGTTACATTTACTGTGTTTTCCTATATATCTATATATATAGTGTTGCACTCACTTTGTTACAGTTACAGGGGAGAAATGGGTTAGGGTTAGGGTTAGGGTTAGGGTTAGGGTTGGGGTTGAGAACCTCTGTGGGTCATTAGAATGCTCTTGAACATACTTTATTTTGCTCACTTTGTTACGTTTACTGTGTTTTCCTATATATCTAGATATATAGTATTACACTCGCTTTGTTACAGTTAGAGGGGAGTAATGGGGTAGGGTTAGGTTTACGGTTAGGGTTAGGGTTAGGGTTAGGGTTAGGGTTAGGGTTAGGGTTGAGAACCTCTGTGGGTCATTAGAATCCTCTTGAACATGCTTTATTTTGATCACTTTGTTACGTTTCCTCTGTTTTCCTGTATATATATATACATATAGTATTACACTCACTTTGTTACAGTTACAGGGGAGAAATGGGTTAGGGTTAGGGTTAGGTTTAGGGTTAGGGTTAGGGTTAGGGTTAGGGTTAGGGTTAGGGTTAGGGTTGAGAACCTCTGTGGGTCATTAGAATGCTCTTGAACATGTTTTATTTTGCTCACTTTGTTACGTTTCCTCTGTTTTCCTGTATATATATATACATATAGTATTACACTCACTTTGTTACAGTTACAGGGGAGAAATGGGTTAGGGTTAGGGTTAGGGTTAGGGTTAGGGTTAGGGTTAGGGTTGAGTACCTCTGTGGGTCATTAGAATGCTCTTGAACATGCTTTATTTTGCTCACTTTGTTACATTTACTGTGTTTTCCTATATATCTATATATATAGTGTTGCACTCACTTTGTTACAGTTACAGGGGAGAAATGGGTTAGGGTTAGGGTTAGGGTTAGGGTTAGGGTTAGGGTTAGGGTTGAGAACCTCTGTGGGTCATTAGAATGCTCTTGAACATACTTTATTTTGCTCACTTTGTTACGTTTACTGTGTTTTCCTATATATCTAGATATATAGTATTACACTCGCTTTGTTACAGTTAGAGGGGAGAAATGGGGTAGGGTTAGGTTTACGGTTAGGGTTAGGGTTAGGGTTAGGGTTAGGGTTAGGGTTGAGAACCTCTGTGGGTCATTAGAATCCTCTTGAACATGCTTTATTTTGATCACTTTGTTACGTTTCCTCTGTTTTCCTGTATATATATATACATATAGTATTACACTCACTTTGTTACAGTTACAGGGGAGAAATGGGTTAGGGTGAGGGTTAGGGTTAGGGTTAGGGTTAGGGTTAGGGTTAGGGTTAGGGTTAGGGTTAGGGTTGAGAACCTCTGTGGGTCATTAGAATGCTCTTGAACATGTTTTATTTTGCTCACTTTGTTACGTTTCCTCTGTTTTCCTGTATATATATATACATATAGTATTACACTCACTTTGTTACAGTTACAGGGGAGAAATGGGTTAGGGTTAGTGTTAGGGTTAGGGTTAGGGTTAGGGTTAGGGTTGAGTACCTCTGTGGGTCATTAGAATGCTCTTGAACATGCTTTATTTTGCTCACTTTGTTACATTTACTGTGTTTTCCTATATATCTATATATATAGTGTTGCACTCACTTTGTTACAGTTACAGGGGAGAAATGGGTTAGGGTTAGGGTTAGGGTTAGGGTTAGGGTTAGGGGTTGAGAACCTCTGTGGGTCATTAGAATGCTCTTGAACATGCTTTATTTTGCTCACTTTGTTACGTTTACTGTGTTTTCCTATATATATATATATATATTTTTACACTCTCTTTGTTACAGTTAGAGGTGAGAAATGGGTTAGGGTTAGGTTTACGGTTAGGGTTAGGGTTAGGGTTAGGGTTAGGGTTGAGAACCTCTGTGGGTCATTAGAATGCTCTTGAACATGTTTATTTTGCTCACTTTGTTACGTTTCCTGTGTTTTCCTGTATATATATATACATATAGTATTACACTCACTTTGTTACAGTTACAGGGGAGAAATGGGTTAGGGTTAGGGTTAGGGTTAGGGTTAGGGTTAGGGTTAGGGTTAGGGTTAGGGTTGAGAACCTCTGTGGGTCATTAGAATCCTCTTGAACATGCTTTATTTTGATCACTTTGTTACGTTTCCTCTGTTTTCCTGTATATATATATACATATAGTATTACACTCACTTTGTTACAGTTACAGGGGAGAAATGGGTTAGGGTTAGGGTTAGGTTTAGGGTTAGGGTTAGGGTTAGGGTTAGGGTTAGGGTTAGGGTTGAGAACCTCTGTGGGTCATTAGAATGCTCTTGAACATGTTTTATTTTGCTCACTTTGTTACGTTTCCTCTGTTTTCCTGTATATATATATACATATAGTATTACACTCACTTTGTTACAGTTACAGGGGAGAAATGGGTTAGGGTTAGTGTTAGGGTTAGGGTTAGGGTTAGGGTTAGGGTTGAGTACCTCTGTGGGTCATTAGAATGCTCTTGAACATGCTTTATTTTGCTCACTTTGTTACATTTACTGTGTTTTCCTATATATCTATATATATAGTGTTGCACTCACTTTGTTACAGTTACAGGGGAGAAATGGGTTAGGGTTAGGGTTAGGGTTAGGGTTAGGGTTGGGGTTGAGAACCTCTGTGGGTCATTAGAATGCTCTTGAACATACTTTATTTTGCTCACTTTGTTACGTTTACTGTGTTTTCCTATATATCTAGATATATAGTATTACACTCGCTTTGTTACAGTTAGAGGGGAGAAATGGGGTAGGGTTAGGTTTACGGTTAGGGTTAGGGTTAGGGTTAGGGTTAGGGTTAGGGTTAGGGTTGAGAACCTCTGTGGGTCATTAGAATCCTCTTGAACATGCTTTATTTTGATCACTTTGTTACGTTTCCTCTGTTTTCCTGTATATATATATACATATAGTATTACACTCACTTTGTTACAGTTACAGGGGAGAAATGGGTTAGGGTTAGGGTTAGGTTTAGGGTTAGGGTTAGGGTTAGGGTTAGGGTTAGGGTTAGGTTGAGAACCTCTGTGGGTCATTAGAATGCTCTTGAACATGTTTTATTTTGCTCACTTTGTTACGTTTCCTCTGTTTTCCTGTATATATATATACATATAGTATTACACTCACTTTGTTACAGTTACAGGGGAGAAATGGGTTAGGGTTAGTGTTAGGGTTAGGGTTAGGGTTAGGGTTGAGTACCTCTGTGGGTCATTAGAATGCTCTTGAACATGCTTTATTTTGCTCACTTTGTTACATTTACTGTGTTTTCCTATATATCTATATATATAGTGTTGCACTCACTTTGTTACAGTTACAGGGGAGAAATGGGTTAGGGTTAGGGTTAGGGTTAGGGTTAGGGTTGGGGTTGAGAACCTCTGTGGGTCATTAGAATGCTCTTGAACATACTTTATTTTGCTCACTTTGTTACGTTTACTGTGTTTTCCTATATATCTAGATATATAGTATTACACTCGCTTTGTTACAGTTAGAGGGGAGAAATGGGGTAGGGTTAGGTTTACGGTTAGGGTTAGGGTTAGGGTTAGGGTTAGGGTTAGGGTTGAGAACCTCTGTGGGTCATTAGAATCCTCTTGAACATGCTTTATTTTGATCACTTTGTTACGTTTCCTCTGTTTTCCTGTATATATATATACATATAGTATTACACTCACTTTGTTACAGTTACAGGGGAGAAATGGGTTAGGGTTAGGGTTAGGTTTAGGGTTAGGGTTAGGGTTAGGGTTAGGGTTAGGGTTAGGGTTAGGGTTGAGAACCTCTGTGGGTCATTAGAATGCTCTTGAACATGTTTTATTTTGCTCACTTTGTTACGTTTCCTCTGTTTTCCTGTATATATATATACATATAGTATTACACTCACTTTGTTACAGTTACAGGGGAGAAATGGGTTAGGGTTAGTGTTAGGGTTAGGGTTAGGGTTAGGGTTAGGGTTGAGTACCTCTGTGGGTCATTAGAATGCTCTTGAACATGCTTTATTTTGCTCACTTTGTTACATTTACTGTGTTTTCCTATATATCTATATATATAGTGTTGCACTCACTTTGTTACAGTTACAGGGGAGAAATGGGTTAGGGTTAGGGTTAGGGTTAGGGTTAGGGTTGGGGTTGAGAACCTCTGTGGGTCATTAGAATGCTCTTGAACATACTTTATTTTGCTCACTTTGTTACGTTTACTGTGTTTTCCTATATATCTAGATATATAGTATTACACTCGCTTTGTTACAGTTAGAGGGGAGAAATGGGGTAGGGTTAGGTTTACGGTTAGGGTTAGGGTTAGGGTTAGGGTTAGGGTTAGGGTTGAGAACCTCTGTGGGTCATTAGAATCCTCTTGAACATGCTTTATTTTGATCACTTTGTTACGTTTCCTCTGTTTTCCTGTATATATATATACATATAGTATTACACTCACTTTGTTACAGTTACAGGGGAGAAATGGGTTAGGGTTAGGGTTAGGTTTAGGGTTAGGGTTAGGGTTAGGGTTAGGGTTAGGGTTGAGAACCTCTGTGGGTCATTAGAATGCTCTTGAACATGTTTTATTTTGCTCACTTTGTTACGTTTCCTCTGTTTTCCTGTATATATATATACATATAGTATTACACTCACTTTGTTACAGTTACAGGGGAGAAATGGGTTAGGGTTAGTGTTAGGGTTAGGGTTAGGGTTAGGGTTAGGGTTGAGTACCTCTGTGGGTCATTAGAATGCTCTTGAACATGCTTTATTTTGCTCACTTTGTTACATTTACTGTGTTTTCCTATATATCTATATATATAGTGTTGCACTCACTTTGTTACAGTTACAGGGGAGAAATGGGTTAGGGTTAGGGTTAGGGTTAGGGTTAGGGTTGGGGTTGAGAACCTCTGTGGGTCATTAGAATGCTCTTGAACATACTTTATTTTGCTCACTTTGTTACGTTTACTGTGTTTTCCTATATGTCTATATATATAGTATTACACTCGCTTTGTTACAGTTAGAGGGGAGAAATGGGGTAGGGTTAGGTTTACGGTTAGGGTTAGGGTTAGGGTTAGGGTTAGGGTTAGGGTTAGGGTTAGGGTTGAGAACCTCTGTGGGTCATTAGAATCCTCTTGAACATGCTTTATTTTGATCACTTTGTTACGTTTCCTCTGTTTTCCTGTATATATATATACATATAGTATTACACTCACTTTGTTACAGTTACAGGGGAGAAATGGGTTAGGGTTAGGGTTAGGGTTAGGGTTAGGGTTAGGGTTAGGGTTAGGGTTAGGGTTAGGGTTGAGAACCTCTGTGGGTCATTAGAATGCTCTTGAACATGTTTTATTTTGCTCACTTTGTTACGTTTCCTCTGTTTTCCTGTATATATATATACATATAGTATTACACTCACTTTGTTACAGTTACAGGGGAGAAATGGGTTAGGGTTAGTGTTAGGGTTAGGGTTAGGGTTAGGGTTGAGTTGAGAAACTCTGTGGGTCATTAGAATGCTCTTGAACATGCTTTATTTTGCTCACTTTGTTACATTTACTGTGTTTTCCTATATATCTATATATATAGTATTGCACTCACTTTGTTACAGTTACAGGGGAGAAATGGGTTAGGGTTAGGGTTAGGGTTAGGGTTAGGGTTAGGGTTAGGGTTGAGAACCTCTGTGGGTCA
>NW_026916367.1:0-5000 GCF_034315485.1 Pezoporus occidentalis | reverse complement strand
ACACTCACTTTGTTACAGTTACAGGGGAGAAATGGGTTAGGGTTAGGGTTAGGTTTAGGGTTAGGGTTAGGGTTAGGGTTAGGGGTGAGAACCTCTGTGGGTCATTAGAATGCTCTTGAACATGTTTTATTTTGCTCACTTTGTTACGTTTCCTCTGTTTTCCTGTATATATATATACATATAGTATTACACTCACTTTGTTACAGTTACAGGGGAGAAATGGGTTAGGGTTAGTGTTAGGGTTAGGGTTAGGGTTAGGGTTAGGGTTGAGTACCTCTGTGGGTCATTAGAATGCTCTTGAACATGCTTTATTTTGCTCACTTTGTTACATTTACTGTGTTTTCCTATATATCTATATATATAGTGTTGCACTCACTTTGTTACAGTTACAGGGGAGAAATGGGTTAGGGTTAGGGTTAGGGTTAGGGTTAGGGTTGGGGTTGAGAACCTCTGTGGGTCATTAGAATGCTCTTGAACATACTTTATTTTGCTCACTTTGTTACGTTTACTGTGTTTTCCTATATATCTAGATATATAGTATTACACTCGCTTTGTTACAGTTAGAGGGGAGAAATGGGGTAGGGTTAGGTTTACGGTTAGGGTTAGGGTTAGGGTTAGGGTTAGGGTTAGGGTTGAGAACCTCTGTGGGTCATTAGAATCCTCTTGAACATGCTTTATTTTGATCACTTTGTTACGTTTAATATGTTTTCCTGTATATATATATACATATAGTATTACACTCACTTTGTTACAGTTACAGGGGAGAAATGGGTTAGGGTTAGGGTTAGGTTTAGGGTTAGGGTTAGGGTTAGGGTTAGGGTTAGGGTTGAGAACCTCTGTGGGTCATTAGAATGCTCTTGAACATGTTTTATTTTGCTCACTTTGTTACGTTTCCTCTGTTTTCCTGTATATATATATACATATAGTATTACACTCACTTTGTTACAGTTACAGGGGAGAAATGGGTTAGGGTTAGTGTTAGGGTTAGGGTTAGGGTTAGGGTTAGGGTTGAGTACCTCTGTGGGTCATTAGAATGCTCTTGAACATGCTTTATTTTGCTCACTTTGTTACATTTACTGTGTTTTCCTATATATCTATATATATAGTGTTGCACTCACTTTGTTACAGTTACAGGGGAGAAATGGGTTAGGGTTAGGGTTAGGGTTAGGGTTAGGGTTGGGGTTGAGAACCTCTGTGGGTCATTAGAATGCTCTTGAACATACTTTATTTTGCTCACTTTGTTACGTTTACTGTGTTTTCCTATATATCTAGATATATAGTATTACACTCGCTTTGTTACAGTTAGAGGGGAGAAATGGGGTAGGGTTAGGTTTACGGTTAGGGTTAGGGTTAGGGTTAGGGTTAGGGTTAGGGTTGAGAACCTCTGTGGGTCATTAGAATCCTCTTGAACATGCTTTATTTTGATCACTTTGTTACGTTTCCTCTGTTTTCCTGTATATATATATACATATAGTATTACACTCACTTTGTTACAGTTACAGGGGAGAAATGGGTTAGGGTTAGGGTTAGGTTTAGGGTTAGGGTTAGGGTTAGGGTTAGGGTTAGGGTTAGGGTTGGGGTTGAGAACCTCTGTGGGTCATTAGAATGCTCTTGAACATGTTTTATTTTGCTCACTTTGTTACGTTTCCTCTGTTTTCCTGTATATATATATACATATAGTATTACACTCACTTTGTTACAGTTACAGGGGAGAAATGGGTTAGGGTTAGTGTTAGGGTTAGGGTTAGGGTTAGGGTTGAGTACCTCTGTGGGTCATTAGAATGCTCTTGAACATGCTTTATTTTGCTCACTTTGTTACATTTACTGTGTTTTCCTATATATCTATATATATAGTGTTGCACTCACTTTGTTACAGTTACAGGGGAGAAATGGGTTAGGGTTAGGGTTAGGGTTAGGGTTAGGGTTGGGGTTGAGAACCTCTGTGGGTCATTAGAATGCTCTTGAACATACTTTATTTTGCTCACTTTGTTACGTTTACTGTGTTTTCCTATATATCTAGATATATAGTATTACACTCGCTTTGTTACAGTTAGAGGGGAGAAATGGGGTAGGGTTAGGTTTACGGTTAGGGTTAGGGTTAGGGTTAGGGTTAGGGTTAGGGTTGAGAACCTCTGTGGGTCATTAGAATCCTCTTGAACATGCTTTATTTTGATCACTTTGTTACGTTTCCTCTGTTTTCCTGTATATATATATACATATAGTATTACACTCACTTTGTTACAGTTACAGGGGAGAAATGGGTTAGGGTTAGGGTTAGGTTTAGGGTTAGGGTTAGGGTTAGGGTTAGGGTTAGGGTTAGGGTTGAGAACCTCTGTGGGTCATTAGAATGCTCTTGAACATGTTTTATTTTGCTCACTTTGTTACGTTTCCTCTGTTTTCCTGTATATATATATACATATAGTATTACACTCACTTTGTTACAGTTACAGGGGAGAAATGGGTTAGGGTTAGTGTTAGGGTTAGGGTTAGGGTTAGGGTTAGGGTTGAGTACCTCTGTGGGTCATTAGAATGCTCTTGAACATGCTTTATTTTGCTCACTTTGTTACATTTACTGTGTTTTCCTATATATCTATATATATAGTGTTGCACTCACTTTGTTACAGTTACAGGGGAGAAATGGGTTAGGGTTAGGGTTAGGGTTAGGGTTAGGGTTGGGGTTGAGAACCTCTGTGGGTCATTAGAATGCTCTTGAACATACTTTATTTTGCTCACTTTGTTACGTTTACTGTGTTTTCCTATATATCTAGATATATAGTATTACACTCGCTTTGTTACAGTTAGAGGGGAGAAATGGGGTAGGGTTAGGTTTACGGTTAGGGTTAGGGTTAGGGTTAGGGTTAGGGTTAGGGTTGAGAACCTCTGTGGGTCATTAGAATCCTCTTGAACATGCTTTATTTTGATCACTTTGTTACGTTTCCTCTGTTTTCCTGTATATATATATACATATAGTATTACACTCACTTTGTTACAGTTACAGGGGAGAAATGGGTTAGGGTTAGGGTTAGGTTTAGGGTTAGGGTTAGGGTTAGGGTTAGGGTTAGGGTTGAGAACCTCTGTGGGTCATTAGAATGCTCTTGAACATGTTTTATTTTGCTCACTTTGTTACGTTTCCTCTGTTTTCCTGTATATATATATACATATAGTATTACACTCACTTTGTTACAGTTACAGGGGAGAAATGGGTTAGGGTTAGTGTTAGGGTTAGGGTTAGGGTTAGGGTTAGGGTTGAGTACCTCTGTGGGTCATTAGAATGCTCTTGAACATGCTTTATTTTGCTCACTTTGTTACATTTACTGTGTTTTCCTATATATCTATATATATAGTGTTGCACTCACTTTGTTACAGTTACAGGGGAGAAATGGGTTAGGGTTAGGGTTAGGGTTAGGGTTAGGGTTGGGGTTGAGAACCTCTGTGGGTCATTAGAATGCTCTTGAACATACTTTATTTTGCTCACTTTGTTACGTTTACTGTGTTTTCCTATATATCTAGATATATAGTATTACACTCGCTTTGTTACAGTTAGAGGGGAGAAATGGGGTAGGGTTAGGTTTACGGTTAGGGTTAGGGTTAGGGTTAGGGTTAGGGTTAGGGTTGAGAACCTCTGTGGGTCATTAGAATCCTCTTGAACATGCTTTATTTTGATCACTTTGTTACGTTTCCTCTGTTTTCCTGTATATATATATACATATAGTATTACACTCACTTTGTTACAGTTACAGGGGAGAAATGGGTTAGGGTTAGGGTTAGGTTTAGGGTTAGGGTTAGGGTTAGGGTTAGGGTTAGGGTTAGGGTTAGGGTTGAGAACCTCTGTGGGTCATTAGAATGCTCTTGAACATGTTTTATTTTGATCACTTTGTTACGTTTCCTCTGTTTTCCTGTATATATATATACATATAGTATTACACTCACTTTGTTACAGTTACAGGGGAGAAATGGGTTAGGGTTAGTGTTAGGGTTAGGGTTAGGGTTAGGGTTGAGTACCTCTGTGGGTCATTAGAATGCTCTTGAACATGCTTTATTTTGCTCACTTTGTTACATTTACTGTGTTTTCCTATATATCTATATATATAGTGTTGCACTCACTTTGTTACAGTTACAGGGGAGAAATGGGTTAGGGTTAGGGTTAGGGTTAGGGTTAGGGTTGGGGTTGAGAACCTCTGTGGGTCATTAGAATGCTCTTGAACATACTTTATTTTGCTCACTTTGTTACGTTTACTGTGTTTTCCTATATATCTAGATATATAGTATTACACTCGCTTTGTTACAGTTAGAGGGGAGAAATGGGGTAGGGTTAGGTTTACGGTTAGGGTTAGGGTTAGGGTTAGGGTTAGGGTTAGGGTTGAGAACCTCTGTGGGTCATTAGAATCCTCTTGAACATGCTTTATTTTGATCACTTTGTTACGTTTCCTCTGTTTTCCTGTATATATATATACATATAGTATTACACTCACTTTGTTACAGTTACAGGGGAGAAATGGGTTAGGGTTAGGGTTAGGTTAGGGTTAGGGTTAGGGTTAGGGTTAGGGTTAGGGTTAGGGTTGAGAACCTCTGTGGGTCATTAGAATGCTCTTGAACATGTTTTATTTTGCTCACTTTGTTACGTTTCCTCTGTTTTCCTGTATATATATATACATATAGTATTACACTCACTTTGTTACAGTTACAGGGGAGAAATGGGTTAGGGTTAGTGTTAGGGTTAGGGTTAGGGTTAGGGTTGAGTACCTCTGTGGGTCATTAGAATGCTCTTGAACATGCTTTATTTTGCTCACTTTGTTACATTTACTGTGTTTTCCTATATATCTATATATATAGTGTTGCACTCACTTTGTTACAGTTACAGGGGAGAAATGGGTTAGGGTTAGGGTTAGGGTTAGGGTTAGGGTTGGGGTTGAGAACCTCTGTGGGTCATTAGAATGCTCTTGAACATACTTTATTTTGCTCACTTTGTTACGTTTACTGTGTTTTCCTATATATCTAGA
>NW_026916366.1:5000-17302 GCF_034315485.1 Pezoporus occidentalis | reverse complement strand
TTTGTTACGTTTCTTCTGTTTTCCTGTATATATATATACATATAGTATTACACTCACTTTGTTACAGTTACAGGGGAGAAATGGGTTATGGGTTAGGGTTAGGGTTGGGGTTGAGTTAGGGTTAGGGTTAGGGTTTACACTCGCTTTGTTACAGTTAGAGGGGAGAAATGGGGTAGGGTTGGTTTACGGTTAGGGTTAGGGTTAGGGTTAGGGTTGAGAACCTCTGTGGGTCATTAGAATGCTCTTGAACATGCTTTATTTTGCACACTTTGTTACAGTTACAGGGGAGAAATGGGTTAGGGTTAGGGTTAGGTTTAGGGTTAGGGTTAGGGTTAGGGTTAGGGTTAGGGTTAGGGTTAGGGTTAGGGTTGAGAACCTCTGTGGGTCATTAGAATGCTCTTGAACATGTTTTATTTTGCTCACTTTGTTACGTTTCCTCTGTTTTCCTGTATATATATATACATATAGTATTACACTCACTTTGTTACAGTTACAGGGGAGAAATGGGTTAGGGTTAGTGTTAGGGTTAGGGTTAGGGTTGAGTACCTCTGTGGGTCATTAGAATGCTCTTGAACATGCTTTATTTTGCTCACTTTGTTACACTTATTGTGTTTTCCTATATATCTATATATATAGTGTTGCACTCACTTTGTTACAGTTACAGGGGAGAAATGGGTTAGGGTTAGGGTTAGGGTTAGGGTTAGGGTTGGGGTTGAGAACCTCTGTGGGTCATTAGAATGCTCTTGAACATACTTTATTTTGCTCACTTTGTTACGTTTACTGTGTTTTCCTATATATCTAGATATATAGTATTACACTCGCTTTGTTACAGTTAGAGGGGAGAAATGGGGTAGGGTTAGGTTTACGGTTAGGGTTAGGGTTAGGGTTAGGGTTAGGGTTAGGGTTGAGAACCTCTGTGGGTCATTAGAATCCTCTTGAACATGCTTTATTTTGATCACTTTGTTACGTTTCCTCTGTTTTCCTGTATATATATATACATATAGTATTACACTCACTTTGTTACAGTTACAGGGGAGAAATGGGTTAGGGTTAGGGTTAGGTTTAGGGTTAGGTTTAGGGTTAGGGTTAGGGTTAGGGTTGAGAACCTCTGTGGGTCATTAGAATGCTCTTGAACATGTTTTATTTTGCTCACTTTGTTACGTTTCCTCTGTTTTCCTGTATATATATATACATATAGTATTACACTCACTTTGTTACAGTTACAGGGGAGAAATGGGTTAGGGTTAGTGTTAGGGTTAGGGTTAGGGTTAGGGTTAGGGTTGAGTACCTCTGTGGGTCATTAGAATGCTCTTGAACATGCTTTATTTTGCTCACTTTGTTACATTTACTGTGTTTTCCTATATATCTATATATATAGTGTTGCACTCACTTTGTTACAGTTACAGGGGAGAAATGGGTTAGGGTTAGGGTTAGGGTTAGGGTTTGGGTTGGGGTTGAGAACCTCTGTGGGTCATTAGAATGCTCTTGAACATACTTTATTTTGCTCACTTTGTTACGTTTACTGTGTTTTCCTATATATCTAGATATATAGTATTACACTCGCTTTGTTACAGTTAGAGGGGAGAAATGGGGTAGGGTTAGGTTTACGGTTAGGGTTAGGGTTAGGGTTAGGGTTAGGGTTAGGGTTAGGGTTGAGAACCTCTGTGGGTCATTAGAATCCTCTTGAACATGCTTTATTTTGATCACTTTGTTACGTTTCCTCTGTTTTCCTGTATATATATATACATATAGTATTACACTCACTTTGTTACAGTTACAGGGGAGAAATGGGTTAGGGTTAGGGTTAGGTTTAGGGTTAGGGTTAGGGTTAGGGTTAGGGTTAGAGAACCTCTGTGGGTCATTAGAATGCTCTTGAACATGTTTTATTTTGCTCACTTTGTTACGTTTCCTCTGTTTTCCTGTATATATATATACATATAGTATTACACTCACTTTGTTACAGTTACAGGGGAGAAATGGGTTAGGGTTAGTGTTAGGGTTAGGGTTAGGGTTAGGGTTAGGGTTGAGTACCTCTGTGGGTCATTAGAATGCTCTTGAACATGCTTTATTTTGCTCACTTTGTTACATTTACTGTGTTTTCCTATATATCTATATATATAG
Organism: Pezoporus occidentalis; assembly: GCF_034315485.1. Taxonomy (NCBI): domain Eukaryota; kingdom Metazoa; phylum Chordata; class Aves; order Psittaciformes; family Psittacidae; genus Pezoporus; species Pezoporus occidentalis. The sequence continues at coordinate 15,181 of NW_026916366.1, read as the reverse complement.
TGTTGCACTCACTTTGTTACAGTTAGAGGGGAGAAATGGGGTAGGGTTAGGTTTACGGTTAGGGTTAGGGTTAGGGTTAGGGTTAGGGTTGAGAACCTCTGTGGGTCATTAGAATCCTCTTGAACATGCTTTATTTTGCTCACTTTGTTACGTTTCCTGTGTTTTACGATATATCTGTATATATAGTATTACACTCACTTTGTTACAGTTACAGGGGAGAAATGGGTTAGGGTTAGGGTTAGGTTTAGGGTTAGGGTTAGGGTTAGGGTTGAGAACCTCTGTGGGTCATTAGAATCCTCTTGAACATGCTTTATTTTGATCACTTTGTTACGTTTCCTCTGTTTTCCTGTATATATATATACATATAGTATTACACTCACTTTGTTACAGTTACAGGGGAGAAATGGGTTAGGGTTAGGGTTAGGGTTAGGGTTAGGGTTAGGGTTAGGGTTAGGGTTAGGGTTGAGAACCTCTGTGGGTCATTAGAATGCTCTTGAACATGTTTTATTTTGCTCACTTTGTTACGTTTCCTCTGTTTTCCTGTATATATATATACATATAGTATTACACTCACTTTGTTACAGTTACAGGGGAGAAATGGGTTAGGGTTAGTGTTAGGGTTAGGGTTAGGGTTAGGGTTGAGTACCTCTGTGGGTCATTAGAATGCTCTTGAACATGCTTTATTTTGCTCACTTTGTTACATTTACTGTGTTTTCCTATATATCTATATATATAGTGTTGCACTCACTTTGTTACAGTTACAGGGGAGAAATGGGTTAGGGTTAGGGTTAGGGTTAGGGTTAGGGTTGGGGTTGAGAACCTCTGTGGGTCATTAGAATGCTCTTGAACATACTTTATTTTGCTCACTTTGTTACGTTTACTGTGTTTTCCTATATATCTATATATATAGTATTACACTCGCTTTGTTACAGTTAGAGGGGAGAAATGGGGTAGGGTTAGGTTTACGGTTAGGGTTAGGGTTAGGGTTAGGGTTAGGGTTAGGGTTGAGAACCTCTGTGGGTCATTAGAATCCTCTTGAACATGCTTTATTTTGATCACTTTGTTACGTTTCCTCTGTTTTCCTGTATATATATATACATATAGTATTACACTCACTTTGTTTCAGTTACAGGGGAGAAATGGGTTAGGGTTAGGGTTAGGTTTAGGGTTAGGGTTAGGGTTAGGGTTAGGGTTAGGGTTGAGAACCTCTGTGGGTCATTAGAATGCTCTTGAACATGTTTTATTTTGCTCACTTTGTTACGTTTCCTCTGTTTTCCTGTATATATATATACATATAGTATTACACTCACTTTGTTACAGTTACAGGGGAGAAATGGGTTAGGGTTAGTGTTAGGGTTAGGGTTAGGGTTAGGGTTAGGGTTGAGTACCTCTGTGGGTCATTAGAATGCTCTTGAACATGCTTTATTTTGCTCACTTTGTTACATTTACTGTGTTTTCCTATATATCTATATATATAGTGTTGCACTCACTTTGTTACAGTTACAGGGGAGAAATGGGTTAGGGTTAGGGTTAGGGTTAGGGTTGGGGTTGAGAACCTCTGTGGGTCATTAGAATGCTCTTGAACATACTTTATTTTGCTCACTTTGTTACGTTTACTGTGTTTTCCTATATATCTAGATATATAGTATTACACTCGCTTTGTTACAGTTAGAGGGGAGAAATGGGGTAGGGTTAGGTTTACGGTTAGGGTTAGGGTTAGGGTTAGGGTTAGGGTTAGGGTTAGGGTTGAGAACCTCTGTGGGTCATTAGAATCCTCTTGAACATGCTTTATTTTGATCACTTTGTTACGTTTCCTCTGTTTTCCTGTATATATATATACATATAGTATTACACTCACTTTGTTTCAGTTACAGGGGAGAAATGGGTATAGGGTTACAGTTACAGTTAGGGTTAGGGTTAGGGTTAGGGTTAGGGTTAGGGTTAGGGTTGAGAACCTCTGTGGGTCATTAGAATGCTCTTGAACATGCTTTATTTTGCTCACTTTGTTACGTTTCCTCTGTTTTCCTGTATATATATATACATATAGTATTACACTCACTTTGTTACAGTTACAGGGGAGAAATGGGTTAGGGTTAGGGTTAGGTTTAGAGTTAGGGTTAGGGTTAGGGTTAGGGTTAGGGTTGAGAACCTCTGTGGGTCATTAGAATGCTCTTGAACATGTTTTATTTTGCTCACTTTGTTACGTTTCCTGTGTTTTCCTATATATCTATATATATAGTATTACACTCACTTTGTTACAGTTACAGGGGAGAAATGGGTTAGGGTTAGTGTTAGGGTTAGGGTTAGGGTTAGGGTTGAGTACCTCTGTGGGTCATTAGAATGCTCTTGAACATGCTTTATTTTGCTCACTTTGTTACATTTACTGTGTTTTCCTATATATCTATATATATAGTGTTGCACTCACTTTGTTACAGTTACAGGGGAGAAATGGGTTAGGGTTAGGGTTAGGGTTAGGGTTAGGGTTAGGGGTTGAGAACCTCTGTGGGTCATTAGAATGCTCTTGAACATACTTTATTTTGCTCACTTTGTTACGTTTACTGTGTTTTCCTATATATATACATATAGTATTACACTCGCTTTGTTACAGTTAGAGGGGAGAAATGGGGTAGGGTTAGGTTTACGGTTAGGGTTAGGGTTAGGGTTAGGGTTAGGGTTAGGGTTAGGGTTGAGAACCTCTGTGGGTCATTAGAATCCTCTTGAACATGCTTTATTTTGATCACTTTGTTACGTTTCCTCTGTTTTCCTGTATATATATATACATATAGTATTACACTCACTTTGTTACAGTTACAGGGGAGAAATGGGTTAGGGTTAGGGTTAGGTTTAGGGTTAGGGTTAGGGTTAGGGTTAGGGTTAGGGTTGAGAACCTCTGTGGGTCATTAGAATGCTCTTGAACATGTTTTATTTTGCTCACTTTGTTACGTTTCCTCTGTTTTCCTGTATATATATATACATATAGTATTACACTCACTTTGTTACAGTTACAGGGGAGAAATGGGTTAGGGTTAGTGTTAGGGTTAGGGTTAGGGTTAGGGTTAGGGTTGAGTACCTCTGTGGGTCATTAGAATGCTCTTGAACATGCTTTATTTTGCTCACTTTGTTACATTTACTGTGTTTTCCTATATATCTATATATATAGTGTTGCACTCACTTTGTTACAGTTACAGGGGAGAAATGGGTTAGGGTTAGGGTTAGGGTTAGGGTTAGGGTTGGGGTTGAGAACCTCTGTGGGTCATTAGAATGCTCTTGAACATACTTTATTTTGCTCACTTTGTTACGTTTACTGTGTTTTCCTATATATCTATATATATAGTATTACACTCGCTTTGTTACAGTTAGAGGGGAGAAATGGGGTAGGGTTAGGTTTACGGTTAGGGTTAGGGTTAGGGTTAGGGTTAGGGTTAGGGTTGAGAACCTCTGTGGGTCATTAGAATCCTCTTGAACATGCTTTATTTTGATCACTTTGTTACGTTTCCTCTGTTTTCCTGTATATATATATACATATAGTATTACACTCACTTTGTTACAGTTACAGGGGAGAAATGGGTTAGGGGTAGGGTTAGGTTTAGGGTTAGGGTTAGGGTTAGGGTTAGGGTTAGGGTTAGGGTTGAGAACCTCTGTGGGTCATTAGAATGCTCTTGAACATGTTTTATTTTGCTCACTTTGTTACGTTTCCTGTGTTTTCCTGTATATATATATATATAGTATTACACTCACTTTGTTACAGTTACAGGGGAGAAATGGGTTAGGGTTAGGGTTAGGGTTAGGGTTAGGGTTAGGGTTAGGGTTGAGTACCTCTGTGGGTCATTAGAATGCTCTTGAACATGCTTTATTTTGCTCACTTTGTTACATTTACTGTGTTTTCCTATATATCTATATATATAGTGTTGCACTCACTTTGTTACAGTTACAGGGGAGAAATGGGTTAGGGTTAGGGTTAGGGTTAGGGTTAGGGTTGGGGTTGAGAACCTCTGTGGGTCATTAGAATGCTCTTGAACATACTTTATTTTGCTCACTTTGTTACGTTTACTGTGTTTTCCTATATATCTATATATATAGTATTACACTCGCTTTGTTACAGTTAGAGGGGAGAAATGGGGTAGGGTTAGGTTTACGGTTAGGGTTAGGGTTAGGGTTAGGGTTAGGGTTAGGGTTGAGAACCTCTGTGGGTCATTAGAATCCTCTTGAACATGCTTTATTTTGATCACTTTGTTACGTTTCCTCTGTTTTCCTGTATATATATATACATATAGTATTACACTCACTTTGTTACAGTTACAGGGGAGAAATGGGTTAGGGTTAGGGTTAGGTTTAGGGTTAGGGTTAGGGTTAGGGTTAGGGTTAGGGTTAGGGTTAGGGTTGAGACCTCTGTGGGTCATTAGAATGCTCTTGAACATGTTTTATTTTGCTCACTTTGTTACGTTTCCTGTGTTTTCCTGTATCTATATATACATATAGTATTACACTCACTTTGTTACAGTTACAGGGGAGAAATGGGTTAGGGTTAGTGTTAGGGTTAGGGTTAGGGTTAGGGTTGAGTACCTCTGTGGGTCATTAGAATGCTCTTGAACATGCTTTATTTTGCTCACTTTGTTACATTTACTGTGTTTTCCTATATATCTATATATATAGTGTTGCACTCACTTTGTTACAGTTACAGGGGAGAAATGGGTTAGGGTTAGGGTTAGGGTTAGGGTTAGGGTTAGGGTTGGGTTGAGAACCTCTGTGGGTCATTAGAATGCTCTTGAACATACTTTATTTTGCTCACTTTGTTACGTTTACTGTGTTTTCCTATATATCTATATATATAGTATTACACTCGCTTTGTTACAGTTACAGGGGAGAAATGGGTTAGGGTTAGGGTTAGGTTAGGGTTAGGGTTAGGGTTAGGGTTAGGGTTAGGGTTGAGAACCTCTGTGGGTCATTAGAATGCTCTTGAACATGCTTTATTTTGCTCACTTTGTTACGTTTCCTCTGTTTTCCTGTATATATATATACATATAGTATTACACTCACTTTGTTACAGTTACAGGGGAGAAATGGGTTAGGGTTAGGGTTAGGTTAGGGTTAGGGTTAGGGTTAGGGTTGAGTACCTCTGTGGGTCATTAGAATGCTCTTGAACATGCTTTATTTTGCTCACTTTGTTACATTTACTGTGTTTTACTATATATATATATATATAGTATTACACTCACTTTGTTACAGTTACAGGGGAGAAATGGGTTAGGGTTAGGGTTAGGGTTAGGGTTAGGGTTAGGGTTGAGAACCTCTGTGGGTCATTAGAATGCTCTTGAACATGCTTTATTTTGCTCACTTTGTTACATTTACTGTGTTTTCCTATATATCTATATATATAGTATTACACTCACTTTGTTACAGTTACAGGGGAGAAATGGGTTAGGGTTAGGGTTAGGTTTAGGTTTTGGGTTAGGGTTAGGGTTAGGGTTAGGGTTAGGGTTGAGAACCTCTGTGGGTCATTAGAATCCTCTTGAACATGCTTTATTTTGATCACTTTGTTACGTTTCCTCTGTTTTCCTGTATATATATATATATAGTATTACACTCACTTTGTTACAGTTACAGGGGAGAAATGGGTTAGGGTTAGGGTTAGGTTTAGGGTTAGGGTTAGGGTTAGGGTTAGGGTTAGGGTTGAGGACCTCTGTGGGTCATTAGAATGCTCTTGAACATGCTTTATTTTGCTCACTTTGTTATGTTTCCTCTGTTTTCCTGTATATATATATACATATAGTATTACACTCACTTTGTTACAGTTACAGGGGAGAAATGGGTTAGGGTTAGTGTTAGGGTTAGGGTTAGGGTTAGGGTTAGGGTTGAGTACCTCTGTGGGTCATTAGAATGCTCTTGAACATGCTTTATTTTGCTCACTTTGTTACATTTACTGTGTTTTCCTATATATCTATATATATAGTATTGCACTCACTTTGTTACAGTTACAGGGGAGAAATGGGTTAGGGTTAGGGTTAGGGTTAGGGTTAGGGGTTGGGGTTGAGAACCTCTGTGGGTCATTAGAATGCTCTTGAACATACTTTATTTTGCTCGCTTTGTTACGTTTACTGTGTTTTCCTATATATTTATATATATAGTATTACACTCGCTTTGTTACAGTTACAGGGGAGAAATGGGGTAGGGTTAGGTTTACGGTTAGGGTTAGGGTTAGGGTTAGGGTTAGGGTTAGGGTTGAGAACCTCTGTGGGTCATTAGAATCCTCTTGAACATGCTTTATTTTGATCACTTTGTTACGTTTCCTCTGTTTTCCTGTATATATATATACATATAGTATTACACTCACTTTGTTACAGTTACAGGGGAGAAATGGGTTAGGGTTAGGGTGGTTTAGGGTTAGGGTTAGGGTTAGGGTTTGGGTTGAGTACCTCTGTGGGTCATTAGAATGCTCTTGAACATGCTTTATTTTGCTCACTTTGTTACATTTACTGTGTTTTCCTATATATCTATATATATATAGTGTTGCACTCACTTTGTTACAGTTACAGGGGAGAAATGGGTTAGGGTTAGGGTTAGGGTTAGGGTTAGGGTTGGGGTTGAGAACCTCTGTGGGTCATTAGAATGCTCTTGAACATACTTTATTTTGCTCACTTTGTTACGTTTACTGTGTTTTCCTATATATCTAGATATATAGTATTACACTCGCTTTGTTACAGTTAGAGGGGAGAAATGGGGTAGGGTTAGGTTTAGGGTTAGGGTTAGGGTTAGGGTTAGGGTTGAGAACCTCTGTGGGTCATTAGAATCCTCTTGAACATGCTTTATTTTGATCACTTTGTTACGTTTACTCTGTTTTCCTATATATATATACATATAGTATTACACTCACTTTGTTACAGTTACAGGGGAGAAATGGGTTAGGGTTAGGGTTAGGGTTAGGTTTAGGTTTAGGGTTAGGGTTAGGGTTAGGGTTGAGAACCTCTGTGGGTCATTAGAATGCTCTTGAACATGTTTTATTTTGCTCACTTTGTTACGTTTCCTCTGTTTTCCTGTATATATATATACATATAGTATTACACTCACTTTGTTACAGTTACAGGGGAGAAATGGGTTAGGGTTAGTGTTAGGGTTAGGGTTAGGGTTAGGGTTAGGGTTGAGAACCTCTGTGGGTCATTAGAATGCTCTTGAACATGCTTTATTTTGCTCACTTTGTTACATTTACTGTGTTTTCCTATATATATATATATATAGTGTTGCACTCACTTTGTTACAGTTACAGGGGAGAAATGGGTTAGGGTTAGGGTTAGGGTTAGGGTTAGGGTTGGGGTTGAGAACCTCTGTGGGTCATTAGAATGCTCTTGAACATACTTTATTTTGCTCACTTTGTTACGTTTACTGTGTTTTCCTATATATCTATATATATAGTATTACACTCGCTTTGTTACAGTTAGAGGGGAGAAATGGGGTAGGGTTAGGTTTAGGGTTAGGGTTAGGGTTAGGGTTAGGGTTAGGGTTGAGAACCTCTGTGGGTCATTAGAATCCTCTTGAACATGCTTTATTTTGATCACTTTGTTACGTTTCCTCTGTTTTCCTGTATATATATATACATATAGTATTACACTCACTTTGTTACAGTTACAGGGGAGAAATGGGTTAGGGTTAGGGTTAGGTTTAGGGTTAGGGTTAGGGTTAGGGTTAGGGTTAGGGTTGAGAACCTCTGTGGGTCATTAGAATGCTCTTGAACATGTTTTATTTTGCTCACTTTGTTACGTTTCCTCTGTTTTCCTGTATATATATATACATATAGTATTACACTCACTTTGTTACAGTTACAGGGGAGAAATGGGTTAGGGTTAGTGTTAGGGTTAGGGTTAGGGTTAGGGTTAGGGTTGAGTACCTCTGTGGGTCATTAGAATGCTCTTGAACATAATTTATTTTGCTCTCTTTGTTACATTTACTGTGTTTTCCTATATATCTATATATATAGTGTTACACTCACTTTGTTACAGTTACAGGGGAGAAATGGGTTAGGGTTAGGGTTAGGGTTAGGGTTAGGGTTAGGGTTGAGTACCTCTGTGGGTCATTAGAATGCTCTTGAACATGCTTTATTTTGCTCACTTTGTTACGTTTACTGTGTTTTCCTATATATATATACATATAGTATTACACTCACTTTGTTACAGTTACAGGGGAGAAATGGGGTAGGGTTAGGTTTACGGTTAGGGTTAGGGTTAGGGTTAGGGTTGAGAACCTCTGTGGGTCATTAGAATGCTCTTGAACATGTTTTATTTTGCTCACTTTGTTACGTTTACTCTGTTTTCCTATATATATATATACATATAGTATTACACTCACTTTGTTACAGTTACAGGGGAGAAATGGGTTAGGGTTAGGTTAGTTAGGGTTAGGGTTAGGGTTAGGGTTGAGAACCTCTGTGGGTCATTAGAATGCTCTTGAACATGCTTTATTTTGCTCACTTTGTTACATTTACTGTGTTTTCCTATATATATATATATATAGTATTACACTCACTTTGTTACAGTTACAGGGGAGAAATGGGTTAGGGTTAGGGGGTTAGGGTTAGGGTTAGGGTTAGGGTTAGGGTTGAGAACCTCTGTGGGTCATTAGAATGCTCTTGAACATGCTTTATTTTGCTCACTTTGTTACGTTTACTGTGTTTTCCTATATATATATATATATAGTATTACACTCACTTTGTTACAGTTACAGGGGAGAAATGGGTTAGGGTTAGGTTTAGGGTTAGGGTTAGGGTTAGGGTTAGGGTTAGGGTTGAGAACCTCTGTGGGTCATTAGAATGCTCTTGAACATGCTTTATTTTGCTCACTTTGTTACGTTTCCTCTGTTTTCCTGTATATATATATACATATAGTATTACACTCACTTTGTTACAGTTACAGGGGAGAAATGGGTTAGGGTTAGGTTAGGTTTAGGGTTAGGGTTAGGGTTAGGGTTAGGGTTGAGAACCTCTGTGGGTCATTAGAATGCTCTTGAACATGCTTTATTTTGCTCACTTTGTTACATTTCCTGTGTTTTCCTGTATATATATATACATATAGTATTACACTCACTTTGTTACAGTTACAGGGGAGAAATGGGTTAGGGTTAGGGTTAGGGTTAGGGTTAGGGTTAGGGTTGAGAACCTCTGTGGGTCATTAGAATGCTCTTGAACATGCTTTATTTTGCTCACTTTGTTACGTTTACTGTGTTTTCCTATATATCTATATATATAGTATTACACTCGCTTTGTTACAGTTACAGGGGAGAAATGGGGTAGGGTTAGGGTTAGGGTTAGGGTTAGGGTTAGGGTTAGGGTTGAGAACCTCTGTGGGTCATTAGAATGCTCTTGAACATGCTTTATTTTGCTCACTTTGTTACGTTTACTGTGTTTTCCTGTATATCTATATATATAGTATTACACTCACTTTGTTACAGTTACAGGGGAGAAATGGGTTAGGGTTAGGGTTAGGTTTAGGGTTAGGGTTAGGGTTAGGGTTAGGGTTAGGGTTAGGGTTGAGAACCTCTGTGGGTCATTAGAATGCTCTTGAACATGTTTTATTTTGCTCACTTTGTTACGTTTCCTCTGTTTTCCTGTATATATATATACATATAGTATTACACTCACTTTGTTACAGTTACAGGGGAGAAATGGGTTAGGGTTAGTGTTAGGGTTAGGGTTAGGGTTAGGGTTAGGGTTAGGGTTGACCTCTGTGGGTCATTAGAATGCTCTTGAACATGCTTTATTTTGCTCACTTTGTTACATTTACTGTGTTTTCCTATATATATATATATATAGTGTTGCACTCACTTTGTTACAGTTACAGGGGAGAAATGGGTTAGGGTTAGGGTTAGGGTTAGGGTTAGGGTTAGGGTTGAGGGTTGAGAACCTCTGTGGGTCATTAGAATGCTCTTGAACATACTTTATTTTGCTCACTTTGTTACGTTTACTGTGTTTTCCTATATATCTATATATATAGTATTACACTCGCTTTGTTACAGTTAGAGGGGAGAAATGGGGTTAGGTTTACGTTAGGGTTAGGGTTAGGGTTAGGGTTAGGGTTAGGGTTGAGAACCTCTGTGGGTCATTAGAATCCTCTTGAACATGCTTTATTTTGATCACTTTGTTACGTTTACTCTGTTTTCCTATATATATATATATATAGTATTACACTCACTTTGTT
>NW_026916365.1:0-18360 GCF_034315485.1 Pezoporus occidentalis | reverse complement strand
ACGGGAACAGCGCGGGGTAACCAGGGTAACGGAGGGCGGTAACCATGGCAACCCGCCGCAGTTCCGAGCACTCAGCACCTCCCCCGCCGCTGTCGCCGTCGCCGCTGGATTCGCAGACGCCTGCGGCCGGCAGCCAGAAGGGGAAGGGGGGGGCAGCGAGCCCCGAGGTGGGCACCGGGACCCCCAAATCCCCCCTTGGGACCCCCCAAATCCCCTCCCCAGGGACCCCCAAATCCCCCCTTGGGACCCCCCAAATCCCCTCCCTACGGACCCCCAAATCCCTCCCCAGGGACCCCCAAAATCCCCCCCCAGGGACCCCCAAATCCCCCCCTGGGACCCCCAAATCCCTCCCTAGGGCCCCCAGCATCCCTTTGGGACCCCCAAATACCCCCCAGGGGCCCCCAAATCCCCCCTTTGGGACCCCAAATCCCCTCTTTGGGACCCCCAAATCTCCCTTTGAGACCCCCAAATACCCCCCTAGGGCCCCCAGCATCGCTTTGGGACACCCAAATCCCCCCCTTGGGACCCCCAAATCCCTCCCTAGGGCTCCCAGCATCCCTTTGGGACCCCCAAATCCCCCCCCAGGGACCCCCAGATCCCCCCCAGGGACCCCCAAAATCCCCCCCTTGGGACCCCCAAATACCCCCCTAGGGCCCCCAAATACCCCCTAGGGACCCCAGCATCACTTTGGGACCCCCAACTCCCCCCTTGGGACCCCCAGATACCCCCCTAGGGACCCCAGCATCGCTTTGGGACCCCCAAATCCCCCTTTGGGACACCCAAATACACCCTAGGGCCCCCAGCATCCATTTGGGACCCCCAAATCCCCCCTTGGGACCCCCAAATACCCCCCTAGGGCCCCCAGCATCCATTTGGGACCCCCAAATCCCCCCTTGGGACCCCCAAATACTCCCCCAGCATCCATTTGGGACCCCCCCCAAATGCCCCCCTAGGGACCCCAGCATCCATTTGGACCCCTAAATCCCCCCCCTTGGGACCCCTAAATCCCTCTTTGGGACCCCCAAATCCCTCTTTGTGACCCTTAAATCCCCCCTAGGGACCCCAGCATCCCTTTGGGACCCCCAACTCCCCCTTTGGGACCCCCAAATACCCCCCTAGGGACCCCAGCATCCCTTTGGGACCCCCAAATCCCCCTTTGGGACTCCCAAATACCCTCTAGGTAGCCCCAAATCCCCTTTTGGGACCCCGAAATAACCTCTTGGGACCCTTAAATCCCCTCCTAGGGCCCCCAGCATCCCCATGGGACCCCCAAATCCCCCCTTGGCACCCTGAAATCCCCCCTTGGGATGCCCAAATCCATCCCTATGGTCCTTAAATCCCACTTTGGGACCCCCAAACGCCCCCCAGGATCCCCAGTCTGAGCCTGGGACCTCCAAATCCACCCCTTTGGGCCTGCATCCCCCATGGCACCCACAGCATCCCCTTTCCCCCCCATAGCCCCCCCCAAACCCCATCTCTGCCCCCCATAGACAGCCCCAAATGCCTCTCTGACACCCATAGACCCCCTTTATCTCTCTGTAGCCACCTATAGAGCCCCCCATAGACTCTCCTTACCCCCCATAAGCCACTTCCCCCCATAACTCCCCATAGAACACCTCAAACACCCCATAGACTCCTTTACCCCCCATAACCCCATTTCATGCCCCATAGACCCCCCCAACCCCATCTCTGCCCCCATAGACCCCTTTACCCCCCTATAGAGCCCTCCATTGACCCCCTTTACCCCCCATAACCCCCTATAGAGCCCTCTATTGACCCCCTATAGAGCCCCCCATAACCCCCTCTGACCCCCATAACCCCCCCATAACCCCTATAGAGCCCCCCCATAGATTCCTATCCATACCCCCCATAACCCCCCATAGACCCTTCTCTGACCCCTATAGACCCCTTTATCCCCTCCATAATTATAACCCCCCATTGACCCCCTTTCATAACCCCCTATAGAGGCCCCCCATACCCCCTTTACCCCCCCATAACCCCCTATAGACCCACCCCCAGACCCCCTTTAACCCCCCATAACCCCCTATAGAGCCCCCATTGACCCCCTATATCCCCCCCCCCTATAGACCCCCCCATAACTCCTTATAGAGCCCCCCCCCCTATAGACCCCTTGTGACCCCCCATAACCCCCTATAGGGCCCCCCCCCATAACCCCCATATAGAGCCCCCCAGACCCCCCTTTACCCCCCCCATAACCCCCTATAGCCCCCATTGACCCCCTATAGACACCCCATAACCCCCTATAGAGCCCCCCCATAACCCCTTATAGAGCCCCCCCAGACCCCCTTTACCCCCCCATAACCCCCTATAGAGCCCCCCATTGACCTTCTTGAGCCCCCCCATTGACCCCCTTTACCCCCCCATAACCCCCTATAGACCCCCATACCCCCTATAGCACCCCCCCCTATATACCCCCCATAGCCCCCTATAGGCCCCCTATAGACCCCCTTTACCCCCATAACCCCCTATAGACCCCCCCCCATTGACCCCCTATAGAAGCCCCCCATTGACCCCCTTCCCCATAACCCCTTGTAGAGCCCCCATTGACCCCCTACAGAGCCCCCCCTTTACCCCCCATAACCCCTTATAGAGCCCCCCCAGACCTCCTTTACCCCCCATAACCCCCTATAGAGCCCCCATTGACCCCCTATAGAGCCCCCATTGACCCCCTATAGAGCCCCCCCATTGACCCCCCCATAACCCCTTATAGAGCCCCCCCAGACCCCCTTTACCCCCCCATAACCCCCTATAGAGCCCTCATTGACCCCCTTTACCCCCCCATAACCCCCTATAGACCCCCCCATAACCCCCATTTCCCCCCATAACCCCCTATAAAGCCCCCATTGACCCCCTATAGAGCCCCCCCATTGACCCCCCCCATAACCCCCTATAGACCCCCCCATAACCCCCATTTCCCCCCATAGACCCCCCCCCCGCCCGCAAGCGGGGCAAAGTCCTGGGCTCAGGCCAGCGGTACCCAAGGACCCCCAGCCGATGGTGAGTGCATCCCCCCCCCCCATATCACATGATCATCCTCTCCACACCGTGTATCACGTGAGGCTGACCACGTGACCCGCAGGCTCCCGGGCGCCGGTGCTGCCGGGCCGGTTCTCCCGGGAGGAGTTTCCCACCCTGCGGGCGGGAGGAGACCCGGAGAGGGGCGCCCGCGAGCGGGACGGTGCCGGCGCGTGGTGTGGGCGCGCACCGAGCCCCCGCCCCCACGGTGAGTGCCCGGCTCCGCCATCCCATAATGCACAGCCCATCACCAGCATCCCGTCACCGCCATCCCATAATGCACAGCCCGACACCGCCATCCCATAATGCACAGCCCATCACCAGCATCCCCTCACCGCCATCCCATAATGCACAGCCCATCACCAGCATCCCCTCACCGCCATCCCATAATGCACAGCCCATCACCAGCATCCCGTCACCGCCATCCCATAATGCACAGCCCATCACCGCCATCCCATAATGCACAGCCTGGAATGGGCATCCCATAATGCACAGCCTGCAATGGGCATCCCATAATGCACAGCCTGGAATGGGCATCCCATAATGCACGGCCCAACACCGCCATCCCATAATGCACAGCCCGACACCGCCATCCCATAATGCACAGCCTGGAATGGGCATCCCATAATGCACGGCCCGACACCGCCATCCTCTCACCGCCATCCCATAATGCACAGCCTAGAATGGGCATCCCATACTACACAGCCCGGCCCCGCCATCCCATAATGCACGGCCCGACACCGCCATCCCATAATGCACAGCCAGACACCGCCATCCCATAATGCACAGCCTGGAATGGGCATCCCATAATGCATGGCCCCTCACCGCCATCCCATAATGCACAGCCCGACACCGCCATCCCATAATGCACAGCCTGGAATGGGCATCCCATAATGCACAGCCAGACACCGCCATCCCATAATACACAGCCCGACACAGCCATCCCATAATGCACAGCCCGACACCGCCATCCCATAATGCACAGCCCGACACCGCCATCCCATAATGCACAGCCCCTCACCGCCATCCCATAATGCACAGCCCATCACCAGCATCCCGTCACCGCCATCCCATAATGCACGGTCCATAAAAGCCATCCCATAATGTGCGGCCCGACACCGCCATCCCATAATGCACGGTCCATGACCGCCATCCCATAATGTGCAACCCGACACCGCCATCCCATAATGCACGGTCCATAACCGCCATCCCCTCACCGCCATCCCATAATGCACAGCCCATCACCAGCATCCTGTCACCGCCATCCCATAATGCACGGCCCGACACCGCCATCCCCTCACCGCCATCCCATAATGCACGGCCCGACACCGCCATCCCATAATGCACATCCCATAATATGCATCTTACAGCATGCATCCCATAATGATCCTATTACCCCCCATTGCCCCCATTGCCCCCCATTACCCCCATTGACCCCCATTGACCCCCATTGACCCCCATTGACCCCATTACCCCCCATTGACCCCCATTGCCCCCCATTGCCCCCATTGCCCCCCATTGACCCCATTGACCCCCATTGCCCCCCATTGCCCCCCATTGCCCCCCATTGCCCCCCATTGACCCCCACTGACCCCCATTGCCCCCCATTACCCCCCCTGACCCCATTGACCCCCATTGACCCCCACTGACCCCCATTGCCCCCATTACCCCCCATTACCCCCCCTGACCCCCATTGCCCCCCATTGCCCCCCATTGCCCCCCATTGCCCCCCATTGACCCCCACTGACCCCCATTGCCACTCATTACCCCCCTGCCCCCATTGCCCCATTGAGCCCCCACTGACCCCCATTGCCCCCATTACCCCCCATTACCCCCCCTGACCCCCATTGCCCCCCCTGACCCCCATTGCCCCCCATTGCCCCCATTACCCCCCATTGCCCCCACATTGACCCCATTGCCCCCCATTGCCCCCCATTACCCCCATTGACCCCCATTACCCCCATTGCCCCCCATTAACCCCCATTACCCCCATTGCCCCCCATTGACCCCCATTGCCCCCCATTGTCCCCCATTACCCCCATTGCCCCCCATTGCCCCCCATTGCCCCCCATAACCCCTCCTGACCCCCATTGCCCACCACTGACCCCCATTGCCCCCCATTACCCCCCCATTACCCTATTCCCCCCATTGCCCCCCATTACCCCCCCATTGACCCCCATTCCCCCATTGACCCCCATTGCCCCCCGTTCCCCCTTTGACCCCCTATTCCCCCTTTCCCCCTCGTTCCCCCATTGTCCCCCATTACCCCCCATTGCCCCCCATTACCCCCATTACCCCCATTGCCCCCCATTGCCCCCCACTGCCCCCCACTGCCCCCCATTGCCCCCCATTACCCCCCCTGACCCCCATTGCCCCCCATTAACCCCATTACCCCCATTACCCCCATTGCCCCCCATTGACCCCCCGATTGCCCCCCATTGCCCCCCATAACCCCTCCTGAACCCCATTGACCCCCATTGACCCCCATTGCCCCCCATTACCCCCCCTGACCCCCATTGCCCCCCATTGCCCCCCATTACCCCCCATTGCCCCCATTACCCCCATTGCCCCCCATTGCCCCCCATTGCCCCCCATTGCCCCCCATTGCCCCCCATTGCCCCCCATTACCCCCCATTGCCCCCCATTGCCCCCCATTGCCCCCCATTACCCCCCATTGCCCCCCATTGCACCCTTACCCCATTGCCCCCCATTGCCCCATTGCCCCCCATTACCCCCATTGCCCCCCATTACCCCCCATTACCCCCCACTGACCCCCATTGCCCCCCATTGACCCCCATTCACCCCCATTGCCCCCCACTGACCCCCATTGCCCCCCATTGACCCCCATTGACCCCCATTGTCCCCCACTGCCCCCATTGACCCCCATTACCCCCCACTGACCCCCCCCTTGCCCCCCATTGCAGTGGGGCCGAGCCGGGACGGCGGCGCCCGAGCCCCCGAGGAGCCGCCGCCGGATGGGGGGGGGCCGCCCCCCCCCGCCCCCCCCCATTTCCCCCCATACCGGGGGGTGATGCCCCCCTTTGTGAGTACAACCAATGGGGGGGCGGGGCTAACGCAGAGCCCCGCCCCCATTAACCTGCCCCCCCCCCCCCCCAGATGTACCCCCCATACCTGCCCTTTCCCCCCCCATATGGGCCCTATAGGCTCCCGGATACCCCCAGGTGAGAGTGGGGCTCGGTGGGGGCTCTATGGGGCTCTATGGGGTTTCTATGGGGTTTTTATGGGGCTCTCTGGGGCTCTCTGGGGTTTCTATGGGGCTCTATGGGGTCTCTATGGGGCTCTGGGGGGTCTCTATGGGGCTCTATGGGGCTCTATGGGGTCTCTATGGGGTTTCTATGGGGCTTGGTGGGGTCTCTGTGGGGTCTCTATGGGGCTCTATGGGGTCTCTGGGGGGTCTCTCTGGGGGTGTCTGTGGGGCTCTATGGGGTTTCTGGGGGGTCTCTATGGGGCTCTATGGGGTGCTATGGGGCTCTATGGGGTCTCTATGGGGTTTCTATGGGGCTCGGTGGGGTGTCTGTGGGGCTCTATGGGGTTTCTATGGGGCTCTATGGGGTCTCTATGGGGCTCTGGGGGGTGTCTGTGGGGCTCTATGGGGTTTCTATGGGGCTCTGGGGGGTTTCTATGGGGCTCTATGGGGTCTCTATGGGGTTTCTGTGGGGCTCTGGGGGGTCTCTGGGGCTCTATGGGGTTTCTGGGGGGTGTCTGTGGGGCTCTATGGGGTCTCTGGGCAGTCTCTGTGGGGCTCTGGGGGTGTCTGTGGGGCTCTATGGGGTTTCTATGGGGCTCTGGGGGGTCTCTGTGGGGCTCTGTAGGGTCCCTATGGGTCTCTATGGCATCTCCAGGGGGTCTCCATGGGATCTCTATGGGTTTCTGTGGTCCCTATGGGTCTCTATGGGTCCCTATGGGTCCCTATGGGTCTCTATGGGTCTCTATGGGTCTCTATGGGTCTCTATGGGTCCCTATGTGTCTCTATGTGTCTCTATGTGTCTCCACGTGTCCCTATGGGTCTCTCTCTGTGGGTCTCTATGGGGTCTCTATGGGTCTCTATGGGTCCCTATGGGTCTCCATGTGTCCCTATGGGTCTCTATGGGTCTCTATGGGGTCTCTATGGGGTCTCTATGGGGTCTCTATAGGTCTCTATGGGTCTCTATGGGTCTCTATGGGTCCCTATGGGTCTCTATGTGTCCCTATGGGTCTCTATGTGTCTCTATGGGTCCCTATGTGTCTCCATGTGTCCCTATGGCTCTCTATGGGTCTCTATGGGTCTCTATGGGTCTCTATGGGGTCTCTATGTGTCTCTATGGGTCTCTATGGGTCCCTATGTGTCTCTATGGGTCTCCATGTGTCCCTATGTGTCTCTATGGGTCTCTGTGTCTCTATGTGTCCCTATGGGTCTCTATGTGTCTCTATGGGTCTCTATGTGTCCCTATGTGTCTCTATGGGTCTCTATGTGTCTCTATGGGTCTCTATGTGTCCCTATGTGTCTCTATGGGTCTCTATGTGTCTCTATGTGTCCCTATGTGTCCCTATGTGTCTCTATGGGTCTCTATGTGTCTCTATGTGTCCCTATGGGTCCCTATGTGTCCATGCCTGCCCCCCAGGTTCCCCCGCGGCGGTGCCCCCCCGCGCCCCACGGCGCCCCCCCGCGGGCCCCCCCCGCCCTCGCGCCCCCCGGTGCTGCGGCAGGACGAGCTGCGGGACTTCGATGAGCTGGACCAGGAGAGCGACGAGGGCTGGGCCGGTACCTGTGGGGCAGGGGGATGTGGGGGGCTATGGGGGCTATGGGGTGATGGGGGTCAATGGGGTGATGGGGGGCTATGGGGTGATGGGGGTGATGGGGGCTATGGGGTGATGGGGGCTATGGGGTGATGGGGGTGATGGGGGCTATGGGGTGATGGGGGTGATGGGGGCTATGGGGTGATGGGGGGCTATGGGGTGATGGGGGGCTATGGGGTGATGGGTTATGGGGTGATGGGGGGCAATGGGGGCTATGGGGTGATGGGGGCTATGGGGTGATGGGGGCTATGGGGTGATGGGGGCTATGGGGTGATGGGGGCTATGGGGGCTATGGGGTGATGGGGTGATGGGGGTCAGTGGGGTGATGGGGGGTAATGGGGTGATGGGGGCAATGGGGTGATGGGGGTCAGTGGGGTGATGGGGGCTATGGGGTGATGGGGGCTATGGGGCTATGGGGGGTAATGGGGGCTATGGGGTGATGGGGGGCTATGGGGTGATGGGGGGGCCATGGGGGTCTATGGGGCAATAGGGGGCTGTGGGGCAATGGGGTGTCCATGGGGGGCTATGGGGTGATGGGGGGCAATGGGGTGATGGGGGTGATGGGGGCTATGGGGGGCAATGGGGGTAATGGGGGCTATGGGGTGATGGGGGGCTATGGGGTGATGGGGTGATGGGGGTCAATGGGGTGATGGGGGTCAATGGGGCTATGGGGTGATGGGGGGTATGGGGTGATGGGGGTGATGGGGGCTATGGGGTGATGGGGGCTATGGGGTGATGGGGGCTATGGGGTGATGGGGGTGATGGGGGTGATGGGGGTGATGGGGTGATGGGGGTGATGGGGGCTATGGGGTGATGGGGGTGATGGGGGCTATGGGGTGATGGGGTGATGGGGTGATGGGGGCTATGGGGTGATGGGGGCTATGGGGTGATGGGGGTGATGGGGCGATGGGGGTGATGGGGTGATGGGGGTGATGGGGGCTATGGGGTGATGGGGGGCTGTGGGGTGATGGGGGCTATGGGATGATGGGGGTAATGGGGGCAATGGGGTAAGGGGAGTAATGGGGGTAATGGGTTCAATGGGGTAATGAGAACAATGGGGTAAGAGGGTCAATGGGGGTAATGGGGCCAATGGGGGAAAGGGGGTAATGGGGGTCAATGGGGTGATGGGGGTAATGGGGGTTATTAGGTAATGGGGGTCAATGGGGGTAATGGGGCAATGGGGCAATGGGTGTCGGGGGGTATGGTGTCAATGGGGGGCACTGGGAGTCAGTGGGGTCAATGGGGTTTAGTGGGGGTCAGTTGGAGTCAATGGGGGCAATGGGAGTCAATGGCAATGGGGGGGCTCAATGGGGCTCAATGGGGCTCAATGGGGCTCAATGGGGCTCAGTGGGCTCAATGGGCCTCAGTGGGGCTCAATGGGGCTCAATGGGGTTCAATGGTGCTCAGTGGGCTCAATGGGCCTCAGTGGGGCTCAATGGGGCTCAATGGGGCTCAGTGGGGCTCAATGGGGCTCAATGGGGTTCAATGGGGCTCAATGGGGTTCAATGGGGCTCAATGGGGTTCAGTGGGGCTCAGTGGGGCTCAATGGGGCTCAATGGGGCTCAGTGGGGCTCAGTGGGGTTCAATGGGGCTCAGTGGGGCTCAGTGGGGCCCCTGGGCGCTATGGGGCGGCTCTCACCTCCCGCCCCCTTTCCCCCCCCAGGCGCGCACGAGGAGGTCGATTACACGGAGAAGCTCAAGTTCAGCGACGAGGAGGACGGGAGGGACTCGGAGGAGGAGGGGGCAGAGGAGGGGTGAGCCCCATAGCGCCCCATAGCCCTGCCCCATAGCCCTGCCCCATAGCCCTGCCCCATAGCGCCCCATAGCCCTGCCCCATAGCCCTGCCCCATAGCGCCCCATAGCCCTGCCCCATAGCGCCCCATAGCCCTGCCCCATAGCGCCCCATAGCCCTGCCCCATAGCTCTGCCCCATAGCTCTGCCCCATAGCTCTGCCCCATAGCTCTGCCCCATAGCCCTGCCCCATAGCCCTGCCCCATAGCTCTGCCCCATAGCCCCATAGCTCTGCCCCATAGCCCTGCCCCATAGCCCTGCCCCATAGCCCTGCCCCATAGCCCTGCCCCATAGCCCTGCCCCATAGCTCTGCCCCATAGCGCCCCATAGCTAACCCTGCCCCATAGCGCCCCATAGCCCTGCCCCATAGCTCTGCCCCATAGCCCTGCCCCATAGCCCTGCCCCATAGCGCCCCATAGCCCTGCCCCATAGCGCCCCATAGCCCTGCCCCATAGCTCTGCCCCATAGCCCCATAGCCCTGCCCCATAGCTCCCCCCCATAGCGCCCCATAGCTCATCGCTCCTGCCCCATAGCTCCCCCCATAGCTCCCCCCATAGCCCTGCCCCATAGATCTGCACCATAGCTCTGGGTCACCCCATAGCTCTGCCCCATAGCTGTGGGTCACCCCATGGCTCAGCCCCATAGCTCAGCCCCATAGCTCTGCCCCATAGCTCAGGCCCATAGCGCCCCAGAGCCCTGCCCCATAGCCCTGCCCCATAGCCCTGCCCCATAGCTCTGCCCCATAGCGCCCCATAGCCCTGCCCCATAGCCCTGCCCCATAGCCCTGCCCCATAGCTCTGCCCCATAGCCCTGCCCCATAGCCCTGCCCCATAGCTCCTGCCCCATAGCTCTGCCCCATAGCTCTGCCCCATAGCGCCCCATAGCCCTGCCCCATAGCGCCCCATAGCCCTGCCCCATAGCCCTGCCCCATAGCCCTGCCCCATAGCCCTGCCCCATAGCTCTGCCCCATAGCTCTGCCCCATAGCGCCCCATAGCCCTGCCCCATAGCGCCCCAGAGCCCTGCCCCATAGCTCTGCCCCATAGCTCTGCCCCATAGCTCTGCCCCATAGCTCTGCCCCATACCCCTGCCCCATAGCGCCCCATAGCGCCCCATAGCTCTGCCCCATAGCGCTCCAGAGCTCTGCCCCATAGCTCTGCCCCATAGCGCCCCAGAGCCCTGCCCCATAGCTCTGCCCCATAGCTCTGCCCCATAGCGCCTCATAGCCCTGCCCCATAGCGCCCCATAGCCCTGCCCCATAGCCGTCCCCCCTAGCGCCTCATAGCCCTGCCCCATAGCCCTCCCCCATAGCTTTGCCCAATAGCCTTGCCCCATAGCACTCTATAGCCCTGCCCCATAGCCCTCCGCCGTAGCCTTGCCCCATAGTCCTGCCCCATAGCAACCCATAGCCCTGCCTCATAGCACTGACTTAAGCAGTCCCATAGCCCTGCCCCACAGCGCCCCATAGCCCTGCCCCACAGTGCCCCATAGTGCCCCATAGTCCTGCCCCATAGCAACCCATAGCCCTGCCTCATAGCACTGACTTACGCAGTCCCATAGCCCTGCCCCACAGCGCCCCATAGCCCTGCCCCACAGTGCCCCATAGTGCCCCATAGTCCTGCCCCATAGCAACCCATAGCCCTGCCTCATAGCACTGACTGGAGTCCTGTAGCACCCCATAGGCTAGACCTATAGTGCCCCATAGTCCTGCCCCATAGCACCTGATAGGCCTGCCCTATAGTGACTTACAGCACTGCGCCATAGCACCCCATAGCCCTACTCTAGCGCCCCATAGCCCTGCTCTATACCCCTGCCCCATAGCACCCCATAGGCTTGCCCTATAGTGATCTATAGCCCTGTCCCATAGCCTGCCCCATAGGACCCCATAGCTCTGCCCTATAATGCCCTGTAACCCTTAACCACTTTGCCCCATAGCACCCCATAGCGTGCCCCATAGCGCTCTGTAACCCGTGCTCACCCTGCCCTGTAGTGCCCCATAACCCTCCTATCGCTATGGGGCGCCCCATAACCCCCCTCTCCCCACAGGAAGGAGGCCGAGGCGCCCCCCCCCAGCGAGTCCAAGGCTTCCCCCCGGGACGAGCCGCCCCCCAAGTCCCCCTGTGAGGGGCCCAAGGAGCCGCCGGCCCCTCCCCCTCCTGCCCCACAAGTGCGGGCCCCGCCTCCACCCCCTCCGCCCCCCAACCGGGGCAGCTGGGCCCAGCCCAATGAGTTCCCGGTGAGCGCTATGGGGCGGCTATGGGGTGTCTGGGGGGGGCTATGGGGTGGCTGTGGGGCAGCTATGGGGCAGGGCTATGGGGTGTCTGGGGGGGGCTATGGGGCAGGGCTATGGGGGTCTGTGGGGTGGCTATGGGGAGGCCGTGGTGTCTCTATGGCCTCTCTATGGCCTCTCTATGGTCTCTCTATGGTCTCTCTATGGCCTCTCTATGGTCTCTCTATGGTCTCTCTATGGCTTCTCTATGGCCTCTCTATGGTCTCTCTATGGTCTCTCTATGGCCTCTCTATGCTCTCTCTATGGTCTCTCTATGGTCTCTCTATGTCCTCTCTATGGTCTCTCTATGGCCTCTCTATGGCCTCTCTATGGCCTCTCTATGGCCTCTCTATGGCCTCTCTATGGTCTCTCTATGGTCTCTCTATGGCCTCTCTATGGTCTCTCTATGGTCTCTCTATGGCCTCTCTATGGTCTCTCTATGGTCTCTCTATGGTCTCTCTATGGCCTCTCTATGGCCTCTCTATGCTCTCTCTATGGTCTCTCTATGGTCTCTCTATGGCTTCTCTATGGCCTCTCTATGGTCTCTCTATGGTCTCTCTATGCTCTCTCTATGGCCTCTCTATGGTCTCTCTATGGTCTCTCTATGGCCTCTCTATGGCCTCTCTATCCCCTCTCTATGGTCTCTCTATGGCCTCTCTATCCCCTCTCTATGGGCTCTCTATGGGCTCTCTATGGGCTCTCTATGGCCTCTCTATGGTCTCTCTATGGTCTCTCTATGGCCTCTCTATGGTCTCTATGATCTCTCTATGCCCTCTCTATCCCCTCTCTATGGCCTCTCTATGGTCTCTCTATGGTCTCTCTATGGCCTCTCTATGGCCTCTCTATGGCCTCTCTATGGTCTCTCTATGGTCTCTCTATGGTCTCTCTATCCCCTCTCTATGCCCTCTCTATGGCCTCTCTATGGTCTCTCTATGGCCTCTCTATGGTCTCTCTATCCCCTCTCTATGCCCTCTCTATGGTCTCTCTATGGTCTCTCTATGGTCTCTCTATCCCCTCTCTATGCCCTCTCTATGGTCTCTCTATGGTCTCTCTATGGCCTCTCTATGGTCTCTCTATGGCCTCTCTATGGCCTCTCTATGGTCTCTCTATGGTCTCTCTATGGTCTCTCTATGGCCTCTCTATGGCCTCTCTATCCCCTCTCTATGGCCTCTCTATCCCCTCTCTATGGTCTCTCTATGGCCTCTCTATGGTCTCTCTATGGCCTCTCTATCCCCTCTCTATGGTCTCTCTATGGCCTCTCTATGGCCTCTCTATGGTCTCTCTATGGCCTCTCTATGGTCTCTCTATGGTCTCTCTCTCTCTATGGTCTCTCTATGGTCTCTCTATGGCCTCTCTATGGCCTCTCTATGGTCTCTCTATGGTCTCTCTATGGTCTCTCTATGGCCTCTCTATGGTCTCTCTATGGTCTCTCTATGGTCTCTCTATGGTCTCTCTATGGTCTCTCTATGGTCTCTCTATGGCCTCTCTATGGTCTCTCTATGGCCTCTCTATGGTCTCTCTATGGTCTCTCTATGCTCTCTCTATGCTCTCTCTATGGCCTCTCTATGGTCTCTCTATGGCCTCTCTATGGCCTCTCTATGGTCTCTCTATGGCCTCTCTATGGCCTCTCTATGGTCTCTCTATGGCCTCTCTATGGCCTCTGTATGGTCTCTCTATGGTCTCTCTATCCCCTCTCTATGGCCTCTCTATGGTCTCTCTATGTTCTTTCTATGGTCTCTCTATGGTCTCTCTATGGCCTCTCTATGGCCTCTCTATGGTCTCTCTATGGGCTCTCTCTATGGCCTCTCTATGGTCTCTCTATGGCCTCTCTATCCCCTCTCTATGCTCTCTCTATGGTCTCTCTATGCCCTCTCTATGGTCTCTATGGCCTCTCTATGGCCTCTCTATGGTCTCTCTATGGTCTCTCTATGGTCTCTCTATGGGCTCTCTATGGGCTCTCTCTATGGCCTCTCTATGGCCTCTCTATGGCCTCTCTATGGTCTCTCTATGGTCTCTCTATGCTCTCTCTATGCTCTCTCTATGGTCTCTCTATGGTCTCTCTATGGTCTCTCTATGGCCTCTCTATGGCCTCTCTATGGCCTCTCTATGGCCTCTCTATGGCCTCTCTATGGTCTCTCTATGGTCTCTCTATGGCCTCTCTATGGTCTCTCTATGGTCTCTCTATGGCCTCTCTATGGTCTCTCTATGGTCTCTCTATGTTCTCTCTATGGTCTCTCTATGGCCTCTCTATGGTCTCTCTATGGTCTCTCTATGGTCTCTCTATGGTCTCTCTATGGCCTCTCTATGGTCTCTCTATGGTCTCTCTATGGTCTCTCTATGGTCTCTCGTTCAGGACGAGGACGAGGCCTGGCGCCAGCGCCGCCGCCGCTCCTGTTCTCTGCTCTCGGCCGCGGTGGCTCGGGCTCGGCGGCGCCGGGAGGCCGAGGAGCAGCGAGAGGAGGAGCAGCGCAGAGCGGCCTGCGCCGAGAAGCTGCGGCGCCTGGACGAGCGCAGCGGCGCCCCCTGGCGGCCGCAACAGCGCCCCCTGGCGCCCGGCGGACCGAAGCAGCCGCCCGCAGCTATGGAGCAGCAGCAGCAGCAGCAGCAGCCCGGTGTGGGGCAGCAACTGCAGCCTGGATCCGTGGGGCAGAGCGCAGCGTCTGTGGGGCAGCAGCAGCATCATGGATCTATGGGGCAGCTTCCTGGATCTATGGGGCAGCAGCAGCATCCTGGGTCTGTGGTGCAGCATCCTGCGTCTATGGGGCAGCAGCAGCATCATTCTGGATCTGTGGGGCAGCATCCTGGATCTGTGGGGCAGCAGCAGCATCATGGGTCTATGGGGCAGCATCCTGGATCTATGGGGCAGCATCCTGGATCTATGGGGCAGCAGCAGCATCCTGGATCTATGGGGCAGCAGCAGCATCATCCTGGATCTTTGGGGCAGCAGCAGCATCCTGGATCTGTGGGGCAGCTTCCTGGATCTATGGGGCAGCAGCAGCATCCTGGATCTATGGGGCAGCAACAGCATCCTGGGTCTGTGGGGCAGCATTCTGGATCTATGGGGCAGCAGCAGCATCATCCTGGGTCTTTGGGGCAGCATCCTGGATCTATGGGGCAGCAACAGCATCCTGGATCTATGGGGCAGCAACAGCATCCTGGATCTATGGGGCAGCATCTTGGATCTATGGGGCAGCAGCAGCAGCATCCTGGATCTTTGGGGCAGCAGCAGCATCCTGGATCTGTGGGGCAGCAACAGCATCCTGGATCTATGGGGCAGCATCTGCAGCAGCATCCTGGATCTATGGGGCAGCATCCTGGATCTATGGGGCAGCAACACTCTGCATCCGTGGCGCAGCAGCACTCTGTATCTACGGGGAAGCAGCATTCTGCTATGGGGCAGCATTCTGCGTCTATGGGGCAGCATCCTGCATCTATGGGGCAGCAGCTTCCTGCTCTAGGACAGCAGCAGCAACACGCCCCATCTATGGGCCAACAGCCTGCATCTGTGGGGCAGCAGCATCCCCCGGCTATGGGGCAGCAACACCCCAATATGGGGCAGCAACACCCCACATCTATGGGGCAGCATCCGACAATGGGACAAGCCCCACCTATGGAGCAGCACCCAGCTATGGGGCAGCCGCCCCCAGCTATGGGGCAGTGCCCCCCAGCTATGGGGCAGTGCCCCCCAGCTATGGGGCAGCCCCACAAGCAGGAGGAGGAGCAGGAGCGCAGCAATGGGGAAGTGGAAGGGGGGCAGAGCAGTGCAGGTAAGGGGGGGATATGGGGGCTGTAGGGGGCGGAGGCCATGTTGAGCCCCATAGATATGGGGCTGTGGGGCAGCCAAATGGGGTTGGGGGCTCAGGGCCCCATAGAGGGTTTGGGTCCCCCCCATTTGACCCCATAGCGGGGTCCTATAGGGCATCCTTATGGAAGTTGGGGGGGGGGGGGGGTGTTGGGGGTCTCGGTGTGGGTCTGGGGGATCAGGGGGTCTGTAGGGTCAGTGGGGGTCAGTGGGGGTCTATGGGGGTCTGTGGGGTCAGTGGGGGTCTATGGGGGGCAATGGGGGTCTATGGGGGTCTGTGGGGTCAGTGGGAGTCTATGGGGTCAGTGGGGGTCTATGGGGGTCTGTGGGGTCAGTGGGGGTCAGTGGGAGTCTGTGGGGTCAGTGGGGGTCTATGGGGGGCAATGGGGGTAAATGGGGTCTATGGGGGTCAGTGGCAGTCAATGGGGGTCAGTGGGGTCAGTGGGGGTCTATGGGGGGCAATGGGGGTAAATGGGGTCTATGGGGGTCAGTGGCAGTCAATGGGGGTCAATGGGGTCTATGGGGGTCAATGGGGGTAAATGGGGGTCAGTGGCAGTCAATGGGGGTCAATGGGGTCAGTGGGGGTCTATGGGGGTCAATGGGGTCTATGGGGGTCAGTGGCAGTCAATGGGGGTCAATGGGGTCTATGGGGGTCAGTGGGGTCTATGGGGGTCAGTGGGGGTCTATGGGGGTCAGTGGCTGTCAATGGGGGTCTGTGGGGTCAGTGGGGGTCTATGGGGGTCAATGGGGTCTATGGGGCAGCCCCATGGCCTGACCCCCATCTCCCCCCTGGGCCGCCCCCCGAGTGGCAGTCCCCCCCAATGGGGGTCCCCAAAGGAGGGGTCAGGGGGTCAAGTCCGGGCCCCGTCAATGGGGTCTAAGTGGGGCCCCCCGCTCAGTGGCAGTCAATGGGGGGGGGGGGGGGGGCACTTGGGGGGCAGGGAGTGGGGCTGGGGGGGGGCATTGGGGTGAATGGGGAGGGTGTGGGGCTGGGAATGGGGTGGGGAGGGAGGTGTGGGGCACAGAATGGGTGTCTATGGGGCTGCCCCCCAAGTGTGGGGCACAGAATGGGTGTCTATGGGGCTGCCCCCCAAGTGTGGGGCACAGAATGGGTGTCTATGGGGCTGCCCCATAAGTGTGGGGCACAGAATGGGTGTCTATGGGGCTGCCCCATAAGTGTAGGGCACAGAATGGGTGTCTATGGGGCTGCCCCCCAAGTGTGGGCTGCCCCCCAAGTGTGGGTCTCTGGGGCTCTATGGGTATCTATGGAGCCCTATGGGGCTGCCCCCCAAGTGTGGGTCTCTGGGGCTCTATGGGTATCTATGGAGCCCTATGGGGCTGCCCCCCAAGTGTGGGGCACAGAATGGGTGTCTGGGGGGCTGCCCCCCAAGTGTGGGGCACAGAATGGGTGTCTATGGGGCTGCCCCCCAAGTGTGGGGCTCAGGGGGTCTATGGGGCTGCCCCCACAGAGGAGGTGGGGCTGCCCCCCAAGTGTGGGGCACAGAATGGGTGTCTATGGGGCTGCCCCCCAAGTGTGGGGCTGCCCCCCAAGTGTGGGGCACAGAATGGGTGTCTGTGGGGCTGCCCCCCAAGTGTGGGGCACACAATGGGTGTCTGGGGGGCTGCCCCCAAAGTGTGGGGCACAGAATGGGTGTCTATGGGGCTGCCCCCCAAGTGTGGGGCACAGAATGGGTGTCTATGGGGCTGCCCCCCAAGTGTGGGTCTATTGGGCTCTATGGGTATCTATGGAGCCCTATGGGGCTGCCCCCCAAGTGTGGCTCTCTGGGGCTGCCCCCCAAGTGTGGGTCTCTGGGGCTGCCCCCCAAGTGTGGGTCTCTGGGCTCTATGGGGCTGCCCCCCAAGTGTGGGTCTCTGGGTTTCTCTGGGGCTGCCCCCCAAGTGTGGGTCTCTGGGGCTCTATGGGGCTGCCCCCCAAGCGTGGGTCACAGAAGTGTGGGGCACTCTGGGGGCTGCCCCCCAAGTGTGGGGCTCTGTGGGGCACACAATGGGTGTGGGGGCTGCCCCCAAGTGTGGGGCTGCCCCCCAAGTGTGGGGCACACAATGGGTGTCTATGGGGCTGCCCCCCAAGTGTGGCTCTCTGGCTCATGGGTAATGGAGCCCTATGGGGCTATGGGGCTGCCCCCCAAGTGTGGGGCTGCCCCCCAAGTGTGGGGCACACAATGGGTGTCTGTGGGGCTGCCCCCCAAGTGTGGGGCACACAATGGGTGTCTATGGGGCTGCCCCCCAAGTGTGGGGCACAGAATGGGTGTCTATGGGGCTGCCCCCCCAAGTGTGGGGCACACAATGGGTGTCTATGGGGCTGCCCCATAAGT
This sequence comes from Pezoporus occidentalis, assembly GCF_034315485.1. Classification (NCBI taxonomy): domain Eukaryota; kingdom Metazoa; phylum Chordata; class Aves; order Psittaciformes; family Psittacidae; genus Pezoporus; species Pezoporus occidentalis. The sequence goes on along the minus strand of NW_026916365.1, from coordinate 334 downwards.
GTGGGGCACAGAATGGGTGTCTATGGGGCTGCCCCCCAAGTGTGGGGCACAGAATGGGTGTCTATGGGGCTGCCCCCCAAGTGTGGGTCTCTGGGGCTGCCCCCCAGGTGTGGGTCTCTGGGGCTGCCCCCCAGGTGTGGGTCTCTGGGGCTGCCCCCCAAGTGTGGGGCACACAATGGGTGTCTATGGGGCTGCCCCCCAAGTGTGGGGCACACAATGGGTGTCTATGGGGCTGCCCCCCAAGTGTGGGGCACCCCCTAACTCCCCTTTCTCTCCCCCCTGCCCCATAGGAGCAGCTCCTCAAGCAGCAGCAGTGGCAGCAGCAGCACCACGG
>NW_026916364.1:0-25802 GCF_034315485.1 Pezoporus occidentalis | reverse complement strand
GGACTCATAGAGGAGTCATAGAGGAGTCATAGAGGAGTCATAGAGGAGTCATACTGTCATAGAGGAGTCATAGAGGAGTCATAGAGGAGTCATAGAGGTGTCATAGAGGAGTCATAGAGGAGTCATAGAGGAGTCATAGAGGACTCATAGAGGAGTCATAGAGGAGTCATAGAGGAGTCATAGAGGAGTCATACTGTCATAGAGGAGTCATAGAGGAGTCATAGAGAAGTCATACTGTCATAGAGGACTCATAGAGGAGTCATAGAGGAGGCATAGAGGACCCATAGAGGACTCATAGAGGAGTCATAGAGGAGTCATAGAGGAGGTATAGAGGACCCATAGAGGACTCATAGAGGAGTCATAGAGGAGTCATAGAGGAGTCATAGAGGAGTCATAGAGGAGTCATACTGTCATAGAGGAGTCATAGAGGAGTCATACTGTCATAGAGGAGTCATAGAGGAGTCATACTGTCATAGAGGAGTCATAGAGGAGTCATACTGTCATAGAGGAGTCATAGAGGAGTCATACTGTCATAGAGGAGTCATAGAGGAGTCATAGAGGAGTCATAGAGGAGTCATAGAGGAGTCATAGAGGAGTCATAGAGGAGTCATAGAGGAGTCATAGAGGAGTCATAGAGGAGTCATAGAGGAGTCATAGAGGAGTCATAGAGGACTCATAGAGGACTCATAGAGGAGTCATAGAGGACTCATAGAGGAGTCATAGAGGAGTCATAGAGGACTCATAGAGGAGTCATGTCATAGAGTGAGGAGTCATACTGTCATAGAGGAGTCATAGAGGAGTCATAGAGGAGTCATAGAGGAGTCATACTGTCATAGAGGAGTCATAGAGGAGTCATAGAGGAGTCATAGAGGAGTCATAGAGGAGTCATAGAGGAGTCATAGAGGAGTCATAGAGGAGTCATAGAGGAGTCATACTGTCATAGAGGAGTCATAGAGGAGTCATAGAGGAGTCATAGAGGAGTCATAGAGGAGTCATAGAGGAGTCATAGAGGAGTCATAGAGGAGTCATAGAGGAGTCATAGAGGAGTCATAGAGGAGTCATACTGTCATAGAGGAGTCATAGAGGAGTCATAGAGGAGTCATAGAGGAGTCATAGAGGAGTCATAGAGGAGTCATAGAGGAGTCATAGAGGAGTCATAGAGGAGTCATAGAGTAGTAATAGTCATAGAGGAGTCAAAGAGGAGTCATAGAGGAGTCAAAGAGGAGTCAAAGAGGAGTCATAGAGGAGTCATAGAGGAGACATAGAGGAGTCATAGAGGAGTCATACTGTCATAGATGAGTCATAGAGGAGTCATAGAGGAGTCATAGGGGAGTCATAGAGGAGTCATAGAGGAGTCATAGAGGAGTCATAGAGGAGTCATAGAGGAGTCATAGAGGAGTCATAGAGGAGTCAGTCATAGAGGAGTCATACTGTCATAGAGGAGTCATAGAGGAGTCATAGAGGAGTCATAGAGGAGTCATAGAGGAGTCATAGAGGAGTCATAGAGGAGTCATAGAGGAGTCATAGAGGAGTCATAGAGGAGTCATAGAGGAGTCATAGAGGAGTCATAGAGGAGTCATAGAGGAGTCATAGAGGAGTCATAGAGGAGTCATAGAGGAGTCATAGAGGAGTCATAGAGGAGTCATAGAGGAGTCATAGAGGAGTCATAGAGGAGTCATAGAGGAGTCATAGAGGAGTCATAGAGGAGTCATAGAGGAGTCATAGAGGAGTCATAGAGGAGTCATAGAGGAGTCATACTGTCATAGAGGAGTCATAGAGGAGTCATAGAGGAGTCATAGAGGAGTCATAGAGGAGTCATAGAGGAGTCATAGAGGAGTCATAGAGGAGTCATAGAGGAGTCATAGAGGAGTCATAGAGGAGTCATAGAGGAGTCATAGAGGAGTCATAGAGGAGTCATAGAGGAGAGGAGTCATAGAGGAGTCATAGAGGAGTCATAGAGGAGTCATAGAGGAGTCATAGAGGAGTCATAGAGGAGTCATAGAGGAGTCATAGAGGAGTCATAGAGGAGTCATACTGTCATAGAGGAGTCATAGAGGAGTCATACAGGAGTCATACTGTCATAGAGGAGTCATAGAGGAGTCATAGAGGAGTCATAGAGGAGTCATAGAGGAGTCATAGAGGAGTCATAGAGGAGTCATAGAGGAGTCATAGAGGAGTCATAGAGGAGTCATAGAGGAGTCATAGAGGAGTCATAGAGGAGTCATAGAGGAGTCATAGAGGAGTCATAGAGGAGTCATAGAGGAGTCATACTGTCATAGAGGAGTCATAGAGGAGTCATAGAGGAGTCATAGAGGAGTCATAGAGGAGTCATACTGTCATAGAGGAGTCATAGAGGAGTCATACTGTCATAGAGAGTCATAGAGGAGTCATAGAGGAGTCATAGAGGAGTCATAGAGGAGTCATAGAGGAGTCATAGAGGAGTCATAGAGGAGTCATAGAGGAGTCATAGAGGAGTCATAGAGGAGTCATAGAGGAGTCATACTGTCATAGAGGAGTCATAGAGGAGTCATAGAGGAGTCATAGAGGAGTCATAGAGGAGTCATAGAGGAGTCATAGAGGAGTCATAGAGGAGTCATAGAGGAGTCATAGAGGAGTCATAGAGTCATAGAGGAGTCATAGAGGAGTCATAGAGGAGTCATAGAGGAGTCATAGAGGAGTCATACTGTCATAGAGGAGTCATAGAGGAGTCATAGAGGAGTCATAGAGGAGTCATAGAGGAGTCATAGAGGAGTCATAGAGGAGTCATAGAGGAGTCATAGAGGAGTCATACTGTCATAGAGGAGTCATAGAGGAGTCATAGAGGAGTCATAGAGGAGTCATAGAGGAGTCATAGAGGAGTCATAGAGGAGTCATAGAGGAGTCATAGAGGAGTCATAGAGGAGTCATAGAGGAGTCATAGAGGAGTCATAGAGGAGTCATAGAGGAGTCATAGAGGAGTCATAGAGGAGTCATAGAGGAGTCATAGAGGAGTCATAGAGAAGTCATACTGTCATAGAGGAGTCATAGAGGAGTCATACTGTCATAGAGGAGTCATAGAGGAGTCATAGAGGAGTCATAGAGGAGTCATAGAGGAGTCATAGAGGAGTCATAGAGGAGTCATAGAGGAGTCATAGAGGAGTCATAGAGGAGTCATAGAGGAGTCATAGAGGAGTCATAGAGTCATAGAGGAGTCATAGAGGAGTCATAGAGGAGTCATAGAGGAGTCATAGAGGAGTCATAGAGGAGTCATACTGTCATAGAGGAGTCATAGAGGAGTCATAGAGGAGTCATAGAGGAGTCATAGAGGAGTCATAGAGGAGTCATAGAGGAGTCATAGAGGAGTCATAGAGGAGTCATAGAGGAGTCATAGAGGAGTCATAGAGGAGTCATAGAGGAGTCATAGAGGAGTCATAGAGGAGTCATAGAGGAGTCATAGAGGAGTCATAGAGGAGTCATAGAGGAGTCATAGAGGAGTCATAGAGGAGTCATAGAGGAGTCATAGAGTCATAGAGGAGTCATAGAGGAGTCATAGAGGAGTCATAGAGGAGTCATAGAGGAGTCATAGAGGAGTCATAGAGGAGTCATAGAGGAGTCATAGAGGAGTCATACTGTCATAGAGGAGTCATAGAGGAGTCATAGAGGAGTCATAGAGGAGTCATAGAGGAGTCATAGAGGAGTCATAGAGGAGTCATAGAGGAGTCATAGAGGAGTCATAGAGGAGTCATAGAGGAGTCATAGAGGAGTCATAGAGGAGTCATAGAGGAGTCATAGTCAGGAGTCATAGAGGAGTCATAGAGGAGTCATAGAGGAGTCATAGAGGAGTCATAGAGGAGTCATAGAGGAGTCATAGAGGAGTCATAGAGGAGTCATAGAGGAGTCATAGAGGAGTCATAGAGGAGTCATAGAGGAGTCATAGAGGAGTCATAGAGGAGTCATAGAGGAGTCATAGAGGAGTCATAGAGGAGTCATAGAGGAGTCATAGAGGAGTCATAGAGGAGTCATAGAGGAGTCATAGAGGAGTCATACTGTCATAGAGGAGTCATAGAGGAGTCATAGAGGAGTCATAGAGGAGTCATAGAGGAGTCATAGTCATAGAGGAGTCATAGAGGAGTCATAGAGGAGTCATAGAGGAGTCATAGAGGAGTCATAGAGGAGTCATAGAGGAGTCATAGAGGAGTCATAGAGGAGTCATAGAGGAGTCATAGAGGAGTCATAGAGGAGTCATAGAGGAGTCATAGAGGAGTCATAGAGGAGTCATAGAGGAGTCATAGAGGAGTCATAGAGGAGTCATAGAGGAGTCATAGAGGAGTCATAGAGGAGTCATAGAGGAGTCATAGAGGAGTCATAGAGGAGTCATAGAGGAGTCATAGAGGAGTCATAGAGGAGTCATAGAGGAGTCATAGAGGAGTCATAGAGGAGTCATAGAGGAGTCATAGAGGAGTCATAGAGGAGTCATAGAGGAGTCATAGAGGAGTCATAGAGGAGTCATAGAGGAGTCATACTGTCATAGAGGAGTCATAGAGGAGTCATAGAGGAGTCATAGAGGAGTCATAGAGGAGTCATAGAGTCATAGAGGAGTCATAGTGGAGTCATACTGTCATAGAGGAGTCATAGAGGAGTCGTAGAGGAGTCATAGAGGAGTCATAGAGGAGTCATAGAGGAGTCATAGAGGAGTCATAGAGGAGTCATAGAGGAGTCATAGAGGAGTCATAGAGGAGTCATAGTCATAGAGGAGTCATAGAGGAGTCATAGAGGAGTCATAGAGGAGTCATAGAGGAGTCATAGAGGAGTCATAGAGGAGTCATAGAGGACTCATAGAGGAGTCATAGAGGAGTCATAGAGGAGTCATAGAGGAGTCATAGAGGAGTCATAGAGGAGTCATAGAGGAGTCATAGAGGAGTCATAGAGGAGTCATAGAGGAGTCATAGAGGAGTCATAGAGGAGTCATAGAGGAGTCATAGAGGAGTCATAGAGGAGTCATAGAGGAGTCATAGAGGAGTCATAGAGGAGTCATATAGGAGTCATAGAGGAGTCATAGAGGAGTCATACATACTGTCATAGAGCAGTCATAGAGGAGTCATAGAGGAGTCATACTATAGTCATAGAGGAGTCATAGATAGGAGTCATAGAGGAGTCATAGAGGAGTCATAGAGGAGTCATAGAGGAGTCATAGAGGAGTCATAGAGGAGTCATAGAGGAGTCATAGAGGAGTCATAGAGGAGTCATAGAGGAGTCATAGAGGAGTCATAGAGGAGTCATAGAGGAGTCATAGAGGAGTCATAGAGGAGTCATAGAGGAGTCATAGAGGAGTCATATAGAGGAGTCATAGAGGAGTCATAGAGGAGTCATAGAGGAGTCATAGAGGAGTCATAGAGGAGTCATAGAGGAGTCATAGAGGAGTCATAGAGGAGTCATAGAGGAGTCATAGTCAGAGAGTCATAGAGGAGTCATAGAGGAGTCATAGAGGAGTCATACTGTCATAGAGGAGTCATAGAGGAGTCATAGAGGAGTCATAGAGGAGTCATAGAGGAGTCATAGAGGAGTCATAGAGGAGTCATAGAGGAGTCATAGAGGAGTCATAGAGGAGTCATAGAGGAGTCATAGAGGAGTCATAGAGGAGTCATAGAGGAGTCATAGAGGAGTCATAGAGGAGTCATAGAGGAGTCATAGAGGAGTCATAGAGGAGTCATAGAGGAGTCATAGAGGAGTCATAGAGGAGTCATAGAGGAGTCATAGAGGAGTCATAGAGGAGTCATAGAGGAGTCATAGAGGAGTCATAGAGGAGTCATAGTCATAGAGGAGTCATAGAGGAGTCATAGAGGAGTCATAGAGGAGTCATAGAGGAGTCATAGAGGAGTCATAGAGGAGTCATAGAGGAGTCATAGAGGAGTCATAGAGGAGTCATAGAGGAGTCATAGAGGAGGAGTCATAGAGGAGTCATAGAGGAGTCATAGAGGAGGAGTCATAGAGGAGTCATAGAGGAGTCATAGAGGAGTCATAGAGGAGTCATAGAGGAGTCATAGAGGAGTCATAGAGGAGTCATAGTCATAGAGGAGTCATAGAGGAGTCATAGAGGAGTCATAGAGGAGTCATAGAGGAGTCATAGAGGAGTCATAGAGGAGTCATAGAGGAGTCATAGAGGAGTCATAGTCATAGAGGAGTCATAGAGGAGTCATAGAGGAGTCATAGAGGAGTCATAGAGGAGTCATAGAGGAGTCATAGAGGAGTCATAGAGGAGTCATAGAGGAGTCATAGAGGAGTCATAGAGGAGTCATAGAGGAGTCATAGAGGAGTCATAGATAGAGGAGTCATAGAGGAGTCATAGAGGAGTCATAGTCATAGAGGAGTCATAGAGGAGTCATAGAGGAGTCATAGAGAGAGTCATAGAGGAGTCATAGTCATAGAGGAGTCATAGAGGAGTCATAGAGGAGTCATAGAGGAGTCATAGAGGAGTCATAGAGGAGTCATAGAGGAGTCATAGAGGAGTCATAGAGGAGTCATAGAGGAGTCATAGAGGAGTCATAGAGGAGTCATAGAGGAGTCATAGAGGAGTCATAGAGGAGTCATAGAGGAGTCATAGAGGAGTCATAGAGGAGTCATAGAGGAGTCATAGAGGAGTCATAGAGGAGTCATAGAGGAGTCATAGAGGAGTCATAGAGGAGTCATAGAGGAGTCATAGAGGAGTCATAGAGGAGTCATAGAGGAGTCATAGAGGAGTCATAGAGGAGTCATAGAGGAGTCATAGAGGAGTCATAGAGGAGTCATAGAGGAGTCATAGAGAGGAGTCATAGAGGAGTCATAGAGGAGTCATAGAGGAGTCATAGAGGAGTCATAGAGGAGTCATAGAGGAGTCATAGAGGAGTCATAGAGAGAGTCATAGAGGAGTCATAGAGGAGTCATAGAGGAGTCATAGATAGAGGAGTCATAGAGGAGTCATAGAGGAGTCATAGAGGAGTCATAGAGGAGTCATAGAGGAGTCATAGAGGAGTCATAGAGGAGTCATAGAGGAGTCATAGAGGAGTCATAGAGGAGTCATAGAGGAGTCATAGAGGAGTCATAGAGGAGTCATAGAGGAGTCATAGAGGAGTCATAGAGGAGTCATAGAGGAGTCATAGAGGAGTCATAGAGGAGTCATAGAGGAGTCATAGAGGAGTCATAGAGGAGTCATAGAGGAGTCATAGAGGAGTCATAGAGGAGTCATAGAGGAGTCATAGTCATAGAGGAGTCATAGAGGAGTCATAGAGGAGTCATAGAGGAGTCATAGAGGAGTCATAGAGGAGTCATAGAGGAGTCATAGAGGAGTCATAGAGGAGTCATAGAGGAGTCATAGAGGAGTCATAGAGGAGTCATAGAGGAGTCATAGAGGAGTCATAGAGGAGTCATAGAGGAGTCATAGAGGAGTCATAGAGGAGTCATAGAGGAGTCATAGAGGAGTCATAGAGAGAGTCATAGAGGAGTCATAGAGGAGTCATAGAGGAGTCATAGAGGAGTCATAGAGGAGTCATAGATAGATAGAGGAGTCATAGAGGAGTCATAGAGGAGTCATAGAGGAGTCATAGAGGAGTCATAGAGGAGTCATAGAGGAGTCATAGAGGAGTCATAGAGGAGTCATAGAGGAGTCATAGAGGAGTCACAGAGGGTCATAGAGGAGTCATAGAGGAGTCATAGAGGAGTCATAGAGGAGTCATAGAGGAGTCATAGAGGAGTCATAGAGGAGTCATAGAGGAGTCATAGAGGAGTCATAGAGGAGTCATAGAGGAGTCATAGAGGAGTCATAGAGTCATAGAGGAGTCATAGAGGAGTCATAGAGGAGTCATAGAGGAGTCATAGAGGAGTCATAGAGGAGTCATAGAGGAGTCATAGAGGAGTCATAGAGGAGTCATAGAGGAGTCATAGAGGAGTCATAGAGGAGTCATAGAGGAGTCATAGAGGAGTCATAGAGGAGTCATAGAGGAGTCATAGAGGAGTCATAGAGGAGTCATAGAGGAGTCATAGAGGAGTCATAGAGGAGTCATAGAGGAGTCATAGAGGAGTCATAGAGGAGTCATAGAGGAGTCATAGAGGAGTCATAGAGGAGTCATAGAGGAGTCATAGAGGAGTCATAGAGGAGTCATAGAATAGTCATAGAGGAGTCATAGAGGAGTCATAGAGGAGTCATACTGTCATAGAGGAGTCATAGAGGAGTCATAGAGGAGTCATAGAGGAGTCATAGAGGAGTCATAGAGGAGTCATAGAGGAGTCATAGAGGAGTCATAGAGGAGTCATAGAGGAGTCATAGAGGAGTCATAGAGGAGTCATAGAGGAGTCATAGAGGAGTCATAGAGGAGTCATAGAGGAGTCATAGAGGAGTCATAGAGGAGTCATAGAGGAGTCATAGAGGAGTCATAGAGGAGTCATAGAGGAGTCATAGAGGAGTCATAGAGGAGTCATAGAGGAGTCATAGAGGAGTCATAGAGGAGTCATAGAGAGAGTCATAGAGAGAGTCATAGATCATACTGTCATAGAGGAGTCATAGAGGAGTCATAGAGGAGTCATAGAGGAGTCATAGAGGAGTCATAGAGGAGTCATAGAGGAGTCATAGTCATAGAGGAGTCATAGAGGAGTCATAGAGGAGTCATAGAGGAGTCATAGAGGAGTCATAGAGGAGTCATAGAGGAGTCATAGAGGAGTCATAGAGGAGTCATAGAGGAGTCATAGAGGAGTCATAGAGGAGTCATAGAGGAGTCATAGAGGAGTCATAGTCATAGAGGAGTCATAGAGGAGTCATAGAGGAGTCATAGATAGAGAGTCATAGAGGAGTCATAGAGGAGTCATAGAGGAGTCATAGAGGAGTCATAGAGGAGTCATAGAGGAGTCATAGATAGAGGAGTCATAGAGGAGTCATAGAGGAGTCATAGAGGAGTCATAGAGGAGTCATAGAGGAGTCATAGAGGAGTCATAGAGGAGTCATAGAGGAGTCATAGAGGAGTCATAGAGGAGTCATAGAGGAGTCATAGAGGAGTCATAGAGGAGTCATAGAGGAGTCATAGAGGAGTCATAGAGGAGTCATAGAGGAGTCATAGAGGAGTCATAGAGGAGTCATAGAGGAGTCATAGAGGAGTCATAGAGGAGTCATAGAGGAGTCATAGAGGAGTCATAGAGGAGTCATAGAGGAGTCATAGAGGAGTCATAGAGGAGTCATAGAGGAGTCATAGAGGAGTCATAGAGGAGTAGAGGAGTCATAGAGGAGTCATAGAGGAGTCATAGAGGAGTCATAGAGGAGTCATAGAGGAGTCATAGAGGAGTCATAGAGGAGTCATAGAGGAGTCATAGAGGAGTCATAGAGGAGTCATAGAGGAGTCATAGAGGAGTCATAGAGGAGTCATAGAGGAGTCATAGAGGAGTCATAGAGGAGTCATAGAGGAGTCATAGAGGAGTCATAGAGGAGTCATAGAGGAGTCATAGAGGAGTCATAGAGGAGTCATAGAGGAGTCATAGAGGAGTCATAGAGGAGTCATAGAGGAGTCATAGAGGAGTCATAGAGGAGTCATAGAGGAGTCATAGAGGAGTCATAGAGGAGTCATAGAGGAGTCATAGAGGAGTCATAGAGTCATAGAGGAGTCATAGAGGAGTCATAGAGGAGTCATAGAGGAGTCATAGTCATAGAGGAGTCATAGAGGAGTCATAGAGGAGTCATAGAGGAGTCATAGAGGAGTCATAGAGGAGTCATAGAGGAGTCATAGAGGAGTCATAGAGGAGTCATAGAGGAGTCATAGAGGAGTCATAGAGGAGTCATAGAGGAGTCATAGAGGAGTCATAGAGGAGTCATAGAGGAGTCATAGAGGAGTCATAGAGGAGTCATAGAGGAGTCATAGAGGAGTCATAGAGGAGTCATAGAGGAGTCATAGAGGAGTCATAGAGGAGTCATAGAGGAGTCATAGAGGAGTCATAGAGGAGTCATAGAGGAGTCATAGAGGAGTCATAGAGGAGTCATAGAGGAGTCATAGAGGAGTCATAGAGGAGTCATAGAGGAGTCATAGAGGAGTCATAGAGGAGTCATAGAGGAGTCATAGAGGAGTCATAGATAGAGGAGTCATAGAGGAGTCATAGAGGAGAGGAGTCATAGAGGAGTCATAGAGGAGTCATAGAGGAGTCATAGAGGAGTCATAGAGGAGTCATAGAGGAGTCATAGAGGAGTCATAGAGGAGTCATAGAGGAGTCATAGAGGAGTCATAGAGGAGTCATAGAGGAGTCATAGAGGAGTCATAGAGGAGTCATAGAGGAGTCATAGAGGAGTCATAGAGGAGTCATAGAGGAGTCATAGAGGAGTCATAGAGGAGTCATAGAGGAGTCAACTGTCATAGAGGAGTCATAGAGGAGTCATAGAGGAGTCATAGAGGAGTCATAGAGGAGTCATAGAGGAGTCATAGAGGAGTCATAGAGGAGTCATAGAGGAGTCATAGAGGAGTCATAGAGGAGTCATAGAGGAGTCATAGAGGAGTCATAGAGAGTCAGTCATAGAGGAGTCATAGAGGAGTCATAGAGGAGTCATAGAGGAGTCATAGAGGAGTCATAGAGGAGTCATAGAGGAGTCATAGAGGAGTCATAGAGGAGTCATAGAGGAGTCATAGAGGAGTCATAGAGGAGTCATAGAGGAGTCATAGAGGAGTCATAGAGGAGTCATAGAGGAGTCATAGAGGAGTCATAGAGGAGTCATAGAGGAGTCATAGAGGAGTCATATAGGAGTCATAGAGGAGTCATAGAGGAGTCATAGAGGAGTCATAGAGGAGTAATAGAGGAGTCAGGAGTCATAGAGTTAGAGGAGTCATAGAGGAGTCATAGAGGAGTCATAGAGGAGTCATAGAGGAGTCATAGAGGAGTCATAGAGGAGTCATAGAGGAGTCATAGAGGAGTCATAGAGGAGTCATAGAGGAGTCATAGAGGATTCATAGAGGAGTCATAGAGGAGTCATAGAGGAGTCATAGAGGAGTCATAGAGGAGTCATAGAGGAGTCATAGAGGAGTCATAGAGGAGTCATAGAGGAGTCATAGAGGAGTCATAGAGGAGTCATAGAGGAGTCATAGAGGAGTCATAGAGGAGTCATAGAGAGGAGTCATAGAGGAGTCATAGATAGAGGAGTCATAGAGGAGTCATAGAGGAGTCATAGAGGAGTCATACTGAGTCATAGAGGAGTCATAGAGGAGTCATAGAGGAGTCATAGAGGAGTCATAGAGGAGTCATAGAGGAGTCATAGAGGAGTCATAGAGGAGTCATAGAGGAGTCATAGAGGAGTCATAGAGGAGTCATAGAGGAGTCATAGAGGAGTCATACTGTCATAGAGGAGTCATAGAGGACTCATAGAGGACTCATAGAGGAGTCATAGAGGAGTCATAGAGGAGTCATAGAGGACTCATACTGTCATAGAGGAGTCATAGAGGAGTCATAGAGGAGTCATAGAGGAGTCATAGAGGAGTCATAGAGGAGTCATAGAGGAGTCATAGAGGAGTCATACTGTCATAGAGGAGTCATAGAGGAGTCATAGAGGAGTCATAGAGGAGTCATAGAGGAGTCATAGAGGAGTCATAGAGGAGTCATAGAGGAGTCATAGAGGAGTCATAGAGGAGTCATAGAGGAGTCATAGAGGAGTCATAGAGGAGTCATAGAGGAGTCATAGAGGAGTCATAGAGGAGTCATAGAGGAGTCATAGAGGAGTCATAGAGGAGTCATAGAGGAGTCATAGAGGAGTCATAGAGGAGTCATAGAGGAGTCATAGAGGAGTCATAGAGGAGTCATAGACGAGTCATAGAGGAGTCATACTGTCATAGAGGAGTCATAGAGGAGTCATAGAGGAGTCATAGAGGAGTCATAGAGGAGTCATAGAGGAGTCATAGAGGAGTCATAGAGGAGTCATAGAGGAGTCATAGAGGAGTCATAGAGGAGTCATAGAGGAGTCATAGAGGAGTCATAGAGGAGTCATAGAGGAGTCATAGAGGAGTCATAGAGGAGTCATAGAGGAGTCATAGAGGAGTCATAGAGGAGTCATAGAGGAGTCATAGAGGAGTCATAGAGGAGTCATAGAGGAGTCATAGAGGAGTCATAGAGGAGTCATAGAGGAGTCATAGAGGAGTCATAGAGGAGTCATAGAGGAGTCATAGAGGAGTCATAGGGGTCATAGAGGAGTCATAGAGGAGTCATAGAGGAGTCATAGAGGAGTCATAGAGGAGTCATAGAGGAGTCATAGAGGAGTCATAGAGGAGTCATAGAGGAGTCATAGAGGAGTCATACTGTCATAGAGGAGTCATAGAGGAGTCATACTGTCATAGAGGAGTCATAGAGGAGTCATAGAGGAGTCATAGAGGAGTCATACTGTCATAGAGGAGTCATAGAGGAGTCATAGAGGAGTCATAGAGGAGTCATAGAGGAGTCATAGAGGAGTCATAGAGGAGTCATAGAGGAGTCATAGAGGAGTCATAGAGGAGTCATAGAGGAGTCATAGAGGAGTCATAGAGGAGTCATAGAGTCATAGAGGAGTCATAGAGGAGTCATACTGTCATAGAGGAGTCATAGAGGAGTCATACTGTCATAGAGGAGTCATAGAGGAGTCATAGAGGAGTCATAGAGGAGTCATAGAGGAGTCATAGAGGAGTCATAGAGGAGTCATAGAGGAGTCATAGAGGAGTCATACTGTCATAGAGGAGTCATAGAGGAGTCATAGAGGAGTCATAGAGGAGTCATAGAGGAGTCATAGAGGAGTCATAGAGGAGTCATAGAGGAGTCATAGAGGAGTCATAGAGGAGTCATAGAGGAGTCATAGAGGAGTCATAGAGGAGTCATAGAGGAGTCATAGAGGAGTCATAGAGGAGTCATAGAGGAGTCATAGAGGAGTCATAGAGGAGTCATAGAGGAGTCATAGAGGAGTCATAGAGGAGTCATAGAGGAGTCATAGAGGAGTCATAGAGGAGTCATAGAGGAGTCATAGAGGAGTCATACTGTCATAGAGGAGTCATAGAGGAGTCATAGAGGAGTCATAGAGGAGTCATAGAGGAGTCATAGAGGAGTCATAGAGGAGTCATAGAGGAGTCATAGAGGAGTCATAGAGGAGTCATAGAGGAGTCATAGAGGAGTCATAGAGGAGTCATAGAGGAGTCATAGAAGAGTCATAGAGGAGTCATAGAGGAGTCATAGAGGAGTCATAGAGGAGTCATAGAGGAGTCATAGAGGAGTCATACTGTCATAGAGGAGTCATAGAGGAGTCATAGAGGAGTCATAGAGGAGTCATAGAGGAGTCATACTGTCATAGAGGAGTCATAGAGGGGTCATAGAGGAGTCATAGAGGAGTCATAGAGGAGTCATAGAGGAGTCATAGAGGAGTCATAGAGGAGTCATAGAGGAGTCATAGAGGAGTCATAGAGGAGTCATAGAGGAGTCATAGAGGAGTCATACTGGAGTCATAGAGGAGTCATAGAGGAGTCATAGAGGAGTCATAGAGGAGTCATAGAGGAGTCATAGAGGAGTCATAGAGGAGTCATAGAGGAGTCATAGAGGAGTCATAGAGGAGTCATAGAGGAGTCATAGAGGAGTCATAGAGGAGTCATAGAGGAGTCATAGAGGAGTCATAGAGGAGTCATAGAGGAGTCATAGAGGAGTCATAGAGGAGTCATAGAGGAGTCATAGAGGAGTCATAGAGGAGTCATAGAGGAGTCATAGAGGAGTCATAGAGGAGTCATAGAGGAGTCATAGAGGAGTCATAGAGGAGTCATAGAGGAGTCATAGAGGAGTCATAGAGGAGTCATAGAGGAGTCATAGAGGAGTCATAGAGGAGTCATAGAGGAGTCATAGAGGAGTCATAGAGGAGTCATAGAGGAGTCATAGAGGAGTCATACTGTCATAGAGGAGTCATAGAGGAGTCATAGAGGAGTCATAGAGGAGTCATAGAGGAGTCATAGAGGAGTCATAGAGGAGTCATAGAGGAGTCATAGAGGAGTCATAGAGGAGTCATACTGTCATAGAGGAGTCATAGAGGAGTCATAGAGGAGTCATAGAGGAGTCATAGAGGAGTCATAGAGGAGTCATAGAGGAGTCATAGAGGAGTCATAGAGGAGTCATAGAGGAGTCATAGAGGAGTCATAGAGGAGTCATAGAGGAGTCATAGAGGAGTCATACTGTCATAGAGGAGTCATAGAGGAGTCATAGAGGAGTCATAGAGGAGTCATAGAGGAGTCATAGAGGAGTCATAGAGGAGTCATAGAGGAGTCATAGAGGAGTCATAGAGGAGTCATAGAGGAGTCATAGAGGAGTCATAGAGGAGTCATAGAGGAGTCATAGAGGAGTCATACTGTCATAGAGGAGTCATAGAGGAGTCATAGAGGAGTCATAGAGGAGTCATAGAGGAGTCATAGAGGAGTCATAGAGGAGTCATAGAGGAGTCATAGAGGAGTCATAGAGGAGTCATAGAGGAGTCATAGAGGAGTCATAGAGGAGTCATAGAGGAGTCATAGAGGAGTCATAGAGGAGTCATAGAGGAGTCATAGAGGAGTCATAGAGGAGTCATAGAGGAGTCATAGAGGAGTCATAGAGGAGTCATAGAGTAGTCTTTCTGTCATAGAGGAGTCATAGAGTCATAGAGGAGTCATAGAGGAGTCATAGAGGAGTCATAGAGGAGTCATAGAGGAGTCATAGAGGAGTCATAGAGGAGTCATAGAGGAGTCATAGAGGAGTCATAGAGGAGTCATAGAGGAGTCATAGAGGAGTCATAGAGGAGTCATAGAGGAGTCATAGAGGAGTCATAGAGGAGTCATAGAGGAGTCATAGAGGAGTCATAGAGGAGTCATACTGTCATAGAGGAGTCATACTGTCATAGAGGAGTCATAGAGGAGTCATAGAGGAGTCATAGAGGAGTCATAGAGGAGTCATAGAGGAGTCATAGAGGAGTCATAGAGGAGTCATACTGTCATAGAGGAGTCATAGAGGAGTCATACTGTCATAGAGGAGTCATACTGTCATAGAGGAGTCATAGAGGAGTCATACTGTCATAAAGGAGTCATAGAGGCGTCATAGAGGAGTCATACTGTCGTAGACGAGGAGTCATAGAGGAGTCATACTGTCATAGAGGAGTCATAGAGGATTAGTGGAGTCATAGAGGAGTCATAGAGGAGTCATAGAGGAGTCATAGAGGAGTCATAGAGGAGTCATAGAGGAGTCATAGAGGAGTCATAGAGGAGTCATAGAGGAGTCATAGAGGAGTCATAGAGGAGTCATACTGTCATAGAGGAGTCATAGAGGAGTCATAGAGGAGTCATAGAGGTGTCATAGAGGAGTCATAGAGGAGTCATAGAGGGGAGTCATAGAGGAGTCTCACTGTCATAGAGGAGTCATAGAGGAGTCATACTGTCATAGAGGAGTCATAGAGGAGTCATAGAGGAGTCATAGAGGAGTCATAGAGGAGTCATAGAGGAGTCATAGAGGAGTCATAGAGGAGTCATACTGTCATAGAGGAGTCATAGAGGAGTCATAGAGGAGTCATAGAGGAGTCATACTGTCATAGAGGAGTCATAGAGGAGTCATACTCTCATAGAGGAGTCATAGAGGAGTCATACTCTCATAGAGGAGTCATAGAGGAGTCATAGAGGAGTCATAGAGGAGTCATAGAGGAGTATAGAGGAGTCATAGAGGAGTCATAGAGGAGTCATAGAGGAGTCATAGAGGAGTCATAGAGGAGTCATAGAGGAGTCATAGAGGAGTCATAGAGGAGTCATAGAGGAGTCATAGAGGAGTCATAGAGGAGTCATAGAGGAGTCATAGAGGAGTCATAGAGGAGTCATAGAGTCATAGAGGAGTCATAGAGGAGTCATACTGGAGTCATAGAGGAGTCATAGAGGAGTCATAGAGGAGTCATAGAGGAGTCATAGAGGAGTCATAGAGGAGTCATAGAGGAGTCATACTGTCATAGAGGAGTCATAGAGGAGTCATACTGGAGTCATAGAGGAGTCATAAAGGAGTCATAGAGGAGTCATAGAGGAGTCATAGAGGAGTCATAGTGGAGTCATAGAGGAGTCATAGAGGAGTCATAGAGGAGTCATAGAGGAGTCATAGAGGAGTCATACTCTTATAGAGGAGTCATAGAGGAGTCAAACTCTTAGAGAGGAGTCATAGAGGAGTCATACTGTCATAGAGGAGTCATAGAGGAGTCATACTGTCATAGAGGAGTCATAGAGGAGTCATAGATAGGAGTCATAGAGGAGTCATAGAGGAGTCATAGAGGAGTCATAGAGGAGTCATAGAGGAGTCATAGAGGAGTCATAGAGGAGTCATACTCTTATAGAGGAGTCATAGAGGAGTCATACTCTCATAGAGGAGTCATAGAGGAGTCATAGAGGAGTCATAGAGGAGTCATAGAGGAGTCATAGAGTCATAGAGGAGTCATAGAGGAGTCATAGAGGAGTCATAGAGGAGTCATAGAGGAGTCATAGAGGAGTCATAGAGGAGTCATAGAGGAGTCATAGAGGAGTCATAGAGGAGTCATAGAGGAGTCATAGAGGAGTCATAGAGGAGTCATAGAGGAGTCATACTGTCATAGAGGAGTCATAGAGGAGTCATAGAGGAGTCATAGAGGAGTCATAGAGGAGTCATAGAGGAGTCATAGAGGAGTCATAGAGGAGTCATAGAGGAGTCATAGAGGAGTCATAGAGGAGTCATAGAGGAGTCATAGAGGAGTCATACTGTCATAGAGGAGTCATAGAGGAGTCATAGAGGAGTCATAGAGGAGTCATAGAGGAGTCATAGAGGAGTCATAGAGGAGTCATACTGTCATAGAGGAGTCATAGAGGAGTCATAGAGGAGTCATAGAGGAGTCATAGAGGAGTCATAGAGGAGTCATAGAGTCATAGAGGAGTCATAGAGGAGTCATAGAGGAGTCATAGAGGAGTCATAGAGGAGTCATAGAGGAGTCATAGAGGAGTCATACTCTTATAGAGGAGTCATAGAGGAGTCATACTGTCATAGAGGAGTCATAGAGGAGTCATAGAGGAGTCATAGAGGAGTCATAGAGGAGTCATACTGTCATAGAGGAGTCATAGAGGAGTCATAGAGGAGTCATAGAGGAGTCATAGAGGAGTCATAGTCATAGAGGAGTCATAGAGGAGTCATAGAGGAGTCATAGAGGAGTCATAGAGGAGTCATACTGTCATAGAGGAGTCATAGAGGAGTCATAGAGAGGAGTCATACTGTCATAGAGGAGTCATAGAGGAGTCATAGAGGAGTCATAGAGAGGAGTCATAGAGGAGTCATACTCATAGAGGAGTCATAGAGTAGTCATAGAGTAGTCATAGACGAGTCATAGAGGAGTCATAGAGGAGTCATAGAGGAGTCTTACTCTCATAGAGGAGTCATAGAGGAGTCATAGAGGAGTCATAGAGGAGTCATAGAGGAGTCATAGAGGAGTCATAGAGGAGTCATAGAGGAGTCATAGAGGAGTCATAGAGGAGTCATAGAGGAGTCATAGAGGAGTCATACTGTCATAGAGGAGTCATAGAGGAGTCATACTGTCATAGGGTAGTCATAGAGGTGTCATACTGTCATAGAGGAGTCATAGAGGAGTCATACTGTCATAGAGGAGTCATAGAGGAGTCATAGAGGAGTCATAGAGGAGTCATAGAGGAGTCATAGAGGAGTCATAGAGGAGTCATAGAGTCATAGAGGAGTCATAGAGGAGTCATACTGTCATAGAGGAGTCATAGAGGAGTCATACTGTCATAGAGGAGTCATAGAGGAGTCATAGAGGAGTCATAGAGGAGTCATAGAGGAGTCATAGAGGAGTCATAGAGGAGTCATAGAGGAGTCATACTCTCATAGAGGAGTCATAGAGGAGTCATAGAGGAGTCATAGAGGAGTCATAGAGGAGTCATAGAGGAGTCATAGAGGAGTCATAGAGGAGTCATAGAGGAGTCATAGAGGAGTCATACTGTCATAGAGGAGTCATAGAGGAGTCATATACTGTCATAGAGGAGTCATAGAGGAGTCATAGAGGAGTCATCATAGAGGAGTCATAGAGGAGTCATACTGTCATAGAAGAGTCATAGAGGAGTCATAGAGGAGTCATAGAGGAGTCATAGAGGAGTCATAGAGGAGTCATAGAGGAGTCATAGAGGAGTCATAGAGGAGTCAGACTGTCATAGAGGAGTCATAGAGGAGTCATACTGTCATAGAGGAGTCATAGAGTAGTCATAGAGGAGTCATAGAGGACTCATAGAGGAGTCATAGAGGAGTCATAGAGGAGTCATAGAGGAGTCATAGAGGAGTCATAGAGGAGTCATAGAGGAGTCATACTGTCATAGAGGAGTCATAGAGGAGTCATAGAGGAGTCATAGAGGAGTCATAGAGGAGTCATAGAGGAGTCATAGAGGAGTCATAGAGGAGTCATAGAGGAGTCATAGAGGAGTCATAGAGGAGTCATAGAGGAGTCATAGAGGAGTCATACTGTCATAGAGGAGTCATAGAGGAGTCATACTGTCATAGAGGAGTCATAGAGGAGTCATAGAGGAGTCATAGAGGAGTCATAGAGGAGTCATAGTGGAGTCATAGAGGAGTCATAGAGGAGTCATAGAGGAGTCATAGAGGAGTCATAGAGGAGTCTGTCATAGAGGAGTCATAGAGGAGTCATAGAGGAGTCATAGAGGAGTCATAGAGGAGTCATAGAGGAGTCATAGAGGAGTCATAGAGGAGTCATACTGATAGAGGAGTCATAGAGGAGTCATAGAGGAGTCATAGAGGAGTCATAGAGGAGTCATACTGGAGTCATAGAGGAGTCATAGAGGAGTCATAGAGGAGTCATAGAGGAGTCATAGAGGAGTCATAGAGGAGTCATAGAGGAGTCATAGAGGAGTCATACTGTGATAGAGGAGTCATACTGTCATAGAGGAGTCATAGAGGAGTCATAGAGGAGTCATAGAGGAGTCATAGAGGAGTCATAGAGGAGTCATAGAGGAGTCATAGAGGAGTCATAGAGGAGTCATAGAGGAGTCATAGAGGAGTCATACTGGAGTCATAGAGGAGTCATAGAGGAGTCATAGAGGAGTCATAGAGGAGTCATAGAGGAGTCATAGAGGAGTCATAGAGGAGTCATAGAGGAGTCATAGAGGAGTCATAGAGGAGTCATAGAGGAGTCATAGAGGAGTCATAGAGGAGTCATAGAGGAGTCATAGAGGAGTCATAGAGGAGTCATAGAGGAGTCATAGAGGAGTCATAGAGGAGTCATAGAGGAGTCATAGAGGAGTCATAGAGGAGTCATAGAGGAGTCATAGAGGAGTCATAGAGGAGTCATAGAGGAGTCATAGAGGAGTCATAGAGGAGTCATAGAGGAGTCATAGAGGAGTCATAGAGGAGTCATAGAGGAGTCATAGAGGAGTCATAGAGGAGTCATAGAGGAGTCATAGAGGAGTCATAGAGGAGTCATAGAGGAGTCATAGAGGAGTCATAGAGGAGTCATAGAGGAGTCATACTGTCATAGAGGAGTCATAGAGGAGTCATAGAGGAGTCATAGAGGAGTCATAGAGGAGTCATAGAGGGGTCATAGAGGAGTCATAGAGGAGTCATAGAGGAGTCATAGAGGAGTCATAGAGGAGTCATAGAGGAGTCATAGAGGAGTCATAGATAGAGGAGTCATAGAGGAGTCATACTGTCATAGAGGAGTCATAGAGGAGTCATACTGGAGTCATAGAGGAGTCATAGAGGAGTCATAGAGGAGTCATAGAGGAGTCATACTGTCATAGAGGAGTCATAGAGGAGTCATACTGGAGTCATAGAGGAGTCATAGAGGAGTCATAGAGGAGTCATAGAGGAGTCATAGAGGAGTCATAGAGGAGTCATAGAGGAGTCATAGAGGAGTCATAGAGGAGTCATAGAGGAGTCATAGAGGAGTCATAGAGGAGTCATAGAGGAGTCATAGAGGAGTCATAGAGGAGTCATAGAGGAGTCATAGAGGAGTCATAGAGGAGTCATAGAGGAGTCATAGAGGAGTCATAGAGGAGTCATAGAGGAGTCATAGAGGAGTCATAGAGGAGTCATAGAGGAGTCATAGAGGAGTCATAGAGGAGTCATAGAGGAGTCATAGAGGAGTCATAGAGGAGTCATAGAGGAGTCATAGAGGAGTCATAGAGGAGTCATAGAGGAGTCATAGAGGAGTCATAGAGGAGTCATAGAGGAGTCATAGAGGAGTCATAGAGGAGTCATAGAGGAGTCATAGAGGAGTCATAGAGGAGTCATAGAGGAGTCATAGAGGAGTCATAGAGGAGTCATAGAGGAGTCATAGAGGAGTCATAGAGGAGTCATAGAGGAGTCATAGAGGAGTCATAGAGGAGTCATAGAGGAGTCATAGAGGAGTCATAGAGGAGTCATAGAGGAGTCATAGAGGAGTCATAGAGGAGTCATAGAGGAGTCATAGAGGAGTCATAGAGGAGTCATAGAGGAGTCATAGAGGAGTCATACTGTCATAGAGGAGTCATAGAGGAGTGATAGAGGAGTCATAGAGGAGTCATACTGAGTCATAGAGGAGTCATAGAGGAGTCATACTGTCATAGAGGAGTCATAGAGGAGTCATAGAGGAGTCATAGAGGAGTCATAGAGGAGTCATACTGTCATAGAGGAGTCATAGAGGAGTCATAGATAGAGGAGTCATAGAGGAGTCATACTGTCATAGAGGAGTCATAGAGGAGTCATAGAGGAGTCATAGAGGAGTCATAGAGGAGTCATAGTCATAGAGGAGTCAAGTCATAGAGGAGTCATAGAGGAGTCATAGAGGAGTCATAGAGGAGTCATAGAGGAGTCATAGAGTCATACTGTCATAGAGGAGTCATAGAGGAGTCATAGAGGAGTCATAGAGGAGTCATAGAGGAGTCATAGAGGAGTCATAGAGGAGTCATAGAGGAGTCATAGAGGAGTCATAGAGGAGTCATAGAGGAGTCATAGAGGAGTCATAGAGGAGTCATAGAGGAGTCATAGAGGAGTCATAGAGGAGTCATAGAGGAGTCATAGAGGAGTCATAGTCATAGAGGAGTCATAGAGGAGTCATAGAGAGGAGTCATAGAGGAGTCATAGAGGAGTCATAGAGGAGTCATAGTCATAGAGGAGTCATAGAGGAGTCATAGAGGAGTCATAGAGGAGTCATAGAGGAGTCATAGAGGAGTCATAGAGGAGTCATAGAGGAGTCATAGAGGAGTCATAGAGGAGTCATAGAGGAGTCATAGAGGAGTCATAGAGGAGTCATAGATAGAGGAGTCATAGAGGAGTCATAGAGGAGTCAGGAGGAGTCATAGAGGAGTCATAGAGGAGTCATAGAGGAGTCATAGAGGAGTCATAGAGGAGTCATAGAGGAGTCATAGAGGAGTCATAGAGGAGTCATAGAGGAGTCATAGAGGTCATAGTCATAGAGGAGTCATAGAGGAGTCATAGAGGAGTCATAGAGGAGTCATAGAGGAGTCATAGAGGAGTCATAGAGGAGTCATAGAGGAGTCATAGAGGAGTCATAGAGGAGTCATAGAGGAGTCATAGAGGAGTCATAGAGGAGTCATAGAGGAGTCATAGAGGAGTCATAGAGGAGTCATAGAGGAGTCATAGAGGAGTCATAGAGGAGTCATAGAGGAGTCATAGAGGAGTCATAGAGGAGTCATAGAGGAGTCATAGAGGAGTCATAGAGGAGTCATAGAGGAGTCATAGAGGAGTCATAGATAGAGGAGTCATAGAGGAGTCATAGAGGAGTCATAGAGGAGTCATAGAGGAGTCATAGAGGAGTCATAGAGGAGTCATAGAGGAGTCATAGAGGAGTCATAGAGGAGTCATAGAGGAGTCATAGAGGAGTCATAGAGGAGTCATAGAGGAGTCATAGAGGAGTCATAGAGGAGTCATAGAGGAGTCATAGAGGAGTCATAGAGGAGTCATAGAGGAGTCATAGAGGAGTCATAGAGGAGTCATAGAGGAGTCATAGAGGAGTCATAGAGGAGTCATAGAGGAGTCATAGAGGAGTCATAGAGTCATAGAGGAGTAATAGAGGAGTCATAGAGGAGTCATAGAGGAGTCATAGAGGAGTCATAGAGGAGTCATAGAGGAGTCATAGAGGAGTCATAGAGGAGTCATAGAGGAGTCATAGAGGAGTCATAGAGGAGTCATAGAGGAGTCATAGAGGAGTCATAGAGGAGTCATAGAGGAGTCATAGAGGAGTCATAGAGGAGTCATAGAGGAGTCATAGAGGAGTCATAGAGGAGTCATAGAGGAGTCATAGAGGAGTCATAGAGGAGTCATAGAGGAGTCATAGAGGAGTCATAGAGGAGTCATAGAGGAGTCATAGAGGAGTCATACTGTCATAGAGGAGTCATAGAGGAGTCATAGAGGAGTCATAGAGGAGTCATAGAGGAGTCATAGAGGAGTCATAGAGGAGTCATAGAGGAGTCATAGAGGAGTCATAGAGGAGTCATAGAGGAGTCATAGAGGAGTCATAGAGGAGTCATAGAGGAGTCATAGTCATAGAGGAGTCATAGAGGAGTCATAGAGGAGTCATAGAGGAGTCATAGAGGAGTCATAGAGGAGTCATACTGTCATAGAGGAGTCATAGAGGAGTCATAGAGGAGTCATAGAGGAGTCATAGAGGAGTCATAGAGGAGTCATAGAGGAGTCATAGAGGAGTCATAGAGGAGTCATAGAGGAGTCATAGAGGAGTCATAGAGGAGTCACAGAGGGTCATAGAGGAGTCATAGAGGAGTCATAGAGGAGTCATAGAGGAGTCATAGAGGAGTCATAGAGGAGTCATACTGTCATAGAGGAGTCATAGAGGAGTCATAGAGGAGTCATAGAGGAGTCATAGAGGAGTCATAGAGGAGTCATAGAGGAGTCATAGAGGAGTCATAGAGGAGTCATAGAGGAGTCATAGAGGAGTCATAGAGGAGTCATAGAGGAGTCATAGAGGAGTCATAGAGGAGTCATAGAGGAGTCATAGAGGAGTCATAGAGGAGTCATAGAGGAGTCATAGAGGAGTCATAGAGGAGTCATAGAGGAGTCATAGAGGAGTCATAGAGGAGTCATAGAGGAGTCATAGAGGAGTCATAGAGGAGTCATAGAGGAGTCATAGAGGAGTCATAGAGGAGTCATAGAGGAGTCATAGAGGAGTCATAGAGGAGTCATAGAGGAGTCATAGAGGAGTCATAGAGGAGTCATAGAGGAGTCATAGAGGAGTCATAGAGGAGTCATAGTTTCATAGAGGAGTCATAGAGGAGTCATAGAGGAGTCATAGAGGAGTCATAGAGGAGTCATAGATAGAGGAGTCATAGAGGAGTCATAGAGGAGTCATAGAGGAGTCATAGAGGAGTCATAGAGGAGTCATAGAGGAGTCATAGAGGAGTCATAGAGGAGTCATAGAGGAGTCATAGAGGAGTCATAGAGGAGTCATAGAGGAGTCATAGAGGAGTCATAGAGGAGTCATAGAGGAGTCATAGAGGAGTCATAGAGGAGTCATAGAGGAGTCATAGAGGAGTCATAGAGGAGTCATAGAGGAGTCATAGAGGAGTCATACTGTCATAGAGGAGTCATAGAGGAGTCATAGAGTCATAGAGGAGTCATAGAGGAGTCATAGAGGAGTCATAGAGGAGTCATAGAGGAGTCATAGAGGAGTCATAGAGGAGTCATAGAGGAGTCATAGAGGAGTCATAGAGGAGTCATAGAGGAGTCATAGAGGAGTCATAGAGGAGTCATAGAGGAGTCATAGAGGAGTCATAGAGGAGTCATAGAGGAGTCATAGAGGAGTCATAGAGGAGTCATAGAGGAGTCATAGAGGAGTCATAGAGGAGTCATAGAGGAGTCATAGAGGAGTCATAGAGGAGTCATAGAGGAGTCATAGAGGAGTCATAGAGGAGTCATACTGTCATAGAGGAGTCATAGAGGAGTCATAGAGGAGTCATAGAGGAGTCATAGAGGAGTCATAGAGGAGTCATAGAGGAGTCATAGAGGAGTCATAGAGTCATAGAGGAGTCATAGAGGAGTCATAGAGGAGTCATAGAGGAGTCATAGAGGAGTCATAGAGGAGTCATAGAGGAGTCATAGAGGAGTCATAGAGGAGTCATAGAGGAGTCATAGTCATAGAGGAGTCATAGAGGAGTCATAGAGGAGTCATAGAGGAGTCATAGAGGAGTCATAGAGGAGTCATAGAGGAGTCATAGAGGAGTCATAGAGGAGTCATAGAGGAGTCATAGAGGAGTCATAGAGGAGTCATAGAGGAGTCATAGAGGAGTCATAGAGGAGTCATAGAGGAGTCATAGAGGAGTCATAGAGGAGTCATACTGTCATAGAGGAGTCATAGAGGAGTCATACTGTCATAGAGGAGTCATAGAGGAGTCATAGAGGAGTCATAGAGGAGTCATAGAGGAGTCATAGAGGAGTCATAGAGGAGTCATAGAGGAGTCATAGAGGAGTCATAGAGGAGTCATAGAGGAGTCATAGAGGAGTCATAGAGGAGTCATAGAGGAGTCATAGAGGAGTCATAGAGGAGTCATAGAGGAGTCATAGAGGAGTCATAGAGGAGTCATAGAGGAGTCATAGAGGAGTCATAGAGGAGTCATAGAGGAGTCATAGAGGAGTCATAGAGGAGTCATAGAGGAGTCATAGAGGAGTCATACTGTCATAGAGGAGTCATAGAGGAGTCATAGAGGAGTCATAGAGGAGTCATAGAGGAGTCATAGAGGAGTCATAGAGGAGTCATAGAGGAGTCATAGAGGAGTCATAGAGGAGTCATAGAGGAGTCATAGAGGAGTCATAGAGGAGTCATAGAGGAGTCATACTGTCATAGAGGAGTCATAGAGGAGTCATAGAGGAGTCATAGAGGAGTCATAGAGGAGTCATAGAGGAGTCATAGAGGAGTCATAGAGGAGTCATAGAGGAGTCATAGAGGAGTCATAGAGGAGTCATAGAGTCATAGAGGAGTCATAGAGGAGTCATAGAGGAGTCATAGAGGAGTCATAGAGGAGTCATAGAGGAGTCATAGAGGAGTCATAGAGGAGTCATAGAGGAGTCATAGAGGAGTCATAGAGGAGTCATAGAGGAGTCATAGAGGAGTCATAGAGGAGTCATAGAGGAGTCATAGAGGAGTCATAGAGGAGTCATAGAGGAGTCATAGAGGAGTCATAGAGGAGTCATAGAGGAGTCATAGAGGAGTAATAGAGGAGTCATAGAGGAGTCATAGAGGAGTCATAGAGGAGTCATAGAGGAGTCATACTGTCATAGAGGAGTCATAGAGGAGTCATAGAGGAGTCATAGAGGAGTCATAGAGGAGTCATAGAGGAGTCATACTGTCATAGAGGAGTCATAGAGGAGTCATACTGTCATAGAGGAGTCATAGAGGAGTCATAGAGGAGTCATAGAGGAGTCATAGAGGAGTCATAGAGGAGTCATAGAGGAGTCATAGTCAGAGGAGTCATAGAGGAGTCATAGAGGAGTCATACTGGAGTCATAGAGGAGTCATAGAGGAGTCATAGAGGAGTCATAGAGGAGTCATAGAGGAGTCATAGAGGAGTCATAGAGGAGTCATAGAGGAGTCATAGAGGAGTCATAGAGGAGTCATAGAGGAGTCATAGAGGAGTCATAGAGGAGTCATAGAGGAGTCATAGAGGAGTCATAGAGGAGTCATACTGTCATAGAGGAGTCATAGAGGAGTCATAGTCATAGAGGAGTCATAGAGGAGTCATACTGTCATAGAGGAGTCATAGAGGAGTCATAGAGGAGTCATAGAGGAGTCATAGAGGAGTCATAGAGGAGTCATAGAGGAGTCATAGATAGAGGTAGTCATAGAG
>NW_026916363.1:0-18699 GCF_034315485.1 Pezoporus occidentalis | reverse complement strand
TGGGTGCATTGGGGATGTCCCATGGGTGCCATGGGGGTGTCTCCATAGAGGCACTGGGGGTCCCCATGGATGCACTGGGGTGTCCCATGGGTGCATTGGGAGGGTCCCCATGGATGCATTGGGGGTCCCCCTGGGTGCATTGGGGTGTCCCATGGGTGCCATCGGGGGGTCCCCCTGGGTGCCATGGGGATGTCCCGTGGGTGCCATGGGGATGTCCCGTGGGTGCCGTGGGGATGTCCCGTGGGTGCCATGGGGATGTCCCATGGGTGCCATAGGGGTGTCCCCATGGATGCACTGGGGTGTTCCATGGGTGTCATCGGGGGGGTCCCCCATGGGTGCATTGGGGATGTCCCGTGGGTGCCATGGGGGTGTCTCCATAGAGGCACTGGGGGTCCCCATGGATGCACTGGGGTGTCCCATGGGTGCCATCGGGGGGTCCCCCTGGGTGCCATGGGGATGTCCCGTGGGTGCCATGGGGATGTCCCGTGGGTGCCATGGGGGTGTCCCGTGGGTGCCCCGACTCGAGCCTCTGCCCGCAGGCTCTGGGGTCCCCCCCCCGCCATGGCCTGCCTGCACGAGACGCGGACGCCGTCGCCGTCGCTGGCGCTGGGCTCGGACGGGACCCCCGAGCAGGAGCTCACCCCCACTCAGTGCGTGCTCCGGGACGTGCTGCCCCCCGCGCCCGCGCCCGCCGCCCCCCCGGGCCCCGCCGCTGCCCCCCCCGAGCCCCCGCGGCCCCTGCCCGCCCCCGCCGCGCATCTGCGGTGCCAGGCGGGGGGGGGGGGGCTCCTGGAGGGGCTCTTCGGGTGCCTGAAGCCCGTGTGGAGCATGATCGGGAAGGCGTACAGCGCGGAGAGCAAGAGCCAGCAGGAGGGTCAGCGGGGGGGGCAGGGGGTGGGGGCTGGGGGAAGAGAGTGGGGGCTGGGGGCAGGGAAGGATGGGGGCAGGGGAGCGTGGTGGGGGCAGGGGTTGGGGGCTGGGGGAAGGGGCTGGGGGCAGGGGTTGGGGGCAGGGGGTGGGGGCAGGGGGAAGAGTGTAGGTGCTGGGGACAGGGGAGGGTGCTGTGGGAAGAGAGTGGGTGCTGGGGGCAGGGGGTGGGTGCAGGGGTTGGGGTCTGGGGAAGGGGCTGGGGGCAAGGAAGGGGGCTGGGGGCAGGGGAGGGTGTTGGGGGCAGGGATTGGGGGCAGGGGTTGGGTGCTGGGGGCAGGGGGTGGGGGAGGGGGCTGGAGGCAGGGGTTGGGGGCTGGGGTTGGGGGAGAGGGGGGTGCTGAGGGAAGGGGGTGGGTGCTGGGGTTGGGGTCTGGGGGAAGGGGCTGGGGGCAGGGAAGGGGGCTGGGGGCAGGGATTGGGGGCAGGGGTTGGGTGCTGGGGGCAGGGGGTAGGGGAGGGGGCTGGAGGCAGGGGTTGGGGGCTGGGGTTGGGAGAGAGGGGGGTGCTGAGGGAAGGGGGTGGGTGCTGGGAGCAGGGGTTGGATGCAGGGGCTGGGGACACGGGGCAGGGGAGGGTGCTGGGGCAAGGGGGTGGGGGCGGGGGGGTTGCTGGGGAAGGGGGTGGGTGCTGGGAGCAGGGGTTGGATGCGGGGGTTGGGGGTGGGTGCCCGGGGGGGGTGCTGGGGGCAGGGGCTGGGGGTAGGGGTTGGGAGCAGGGAGTGGGTGCTGGGGGCAGGGGCTGGGGCAGGGGGTGGGGGCAGGCGGCGGGGGCAGGAGGTGGGGGTATGTGTGGGTGCTGGGGGCAGGGGGGCTGCGGTGCTGGGGGCAGGGGGTGGGGGCAGGAGTGGGGGCAGGGGTTGGGGGTATGTGTGGGTGCTGGGGGCAGGGAAGGGTGCTGGGGGCAGGGGGTGGGGGCAGGGGGTGTGGGTGAGTGTGGGTGCTGGGGGGCAGCAGGCAAAAGGGGCAGCAGGGCAGGGGAAAGGGGGCAGAGGAGGGGGCAACAGGAAGGGTGCAGTGGGGCAGGGAGTGGGTGCCCAGGGGGGCTGCGCCCTGGCTGTGCCCATGTGTGGGTGCCGTGGGTGCAGGAGGGGTGCAGCTCCAATGGTTGCTGGTGCCACGGGTGCAGGTCCCATGAGTGGGGGTGCCGTGGGTGAGGGTGCCATGGGTGCCATGGGTGCATGTGCCATGGATGCCATGTGTGTGGGTGCCAGTGCCGTGGGTGCCATGGGTGCCATGGGTGTGGGTGCCATGGGTGCCATGTGTGTGGGTGCCATGGGTGCCATGGGTACCATGGGTGCCATGGGTGCCATGGGTGTCATGGGCACGGGTGCCATGGATGCCATGGGTGTGGGTGCCATGGGTGCGGGTGCCATGGGTGCCATGGGTGTGGGTGCCATGGGTGCCATGGGTGCCATGGGTGTGGGTGCCATGGGTGTGGGTGCCATGGGTGCGGGTGCCATGGGTGTGGGTGCCATGGGTGCGGGTGCCATGGGTGCCATGGGTGCCATGGGTGCGGGTGCCATGGGTGCCATGGGTGTGGGTGCCATGGGCACAGGTGCCATGGGTGCCATGGGTGCCATGTGTGCCATGGGTGCGGAAGCCATGGGTGCAGGTGCCATGGGTGCGGAAGCCATGGGTGCAGGTGCCATGGGTGCCACGGATGTGGGTGCCATGGGTGCCATGGGTGCTGTGCCCGCAGACCCCTGGGAGGTGCCGTTCGAGGAGATCCTGGACCTGCAGTGGGTGGGCAGTGGGGCGCAGGGCGCCGTGTTCCTGGGGCGCTTCCACGGCGAGGAGGTGGCCGTGAAGAAGGTTCGGGACCTGAAGGAGACCGACATCAAGCACCTGCGCAAGCTGAAGCACCCCAACATCATCACCTTCAAGTGAGCGGGGGCACGGGCACGCACGGGGGCTGGCCATGGGGCACCATGGGCATGGTGTGGGGCATGGATGTGTGATGGCCATGGGGCACCATGGGCATGGTGTGGGGCACGGATGTGTGATGGCCATGGGGCACCATGGGCATGGTGTGGGGCAAGGATGTCTGATGGCCATGGGGCATCATGGACATGGTGTGGGGCAAGGACGTGTGATGGCCATGGGGCACCATGGACATGGTGTGGGGCACGGACGGGTGATGGCCATGGGGCACCATGGGCATGGTGTGGGGCATGGATGTGTGATGGCCATGGGGCATAATGGCCATGGTGTGGGCACGGATGTGTGATGGCCATGGGGCACCATGGGCATGGTGTGGGGCAAGGCTGTGTGATGGCCATGGGGACACCATGGACATGGTGTGGGGCACGGATGTGTGATGGCCATGGGGACACCATGGGCATGGTGTGGGGCAAGGACAGGTGATGGCCATGGGGCACCATGGGCATGGTGTGGGGCAAGGATGTGTGATGGCCATGGGGCACCATGGGCATGGTGTGGGGCAAGGACGTGTGATGGCCATGGGGCACCATGGGCATGGTGTGGGGCAAGGATGTGTGATGGCCATGGGGCATCATGGACATGGTGTGGGCACGGATGTGTGATGGCCATGGGTACACCATGGGCATGGTGTGGGGCAAGGCTGTGTGATGGCCATGGGGACACCATGGACATGGTGTGGGGCAAGGACGTGTGATGGGCATGGGGACACCATGGACATGGTGTGGGGCACGGATGTGTGATGGCCATGGGGACACCATGGACATGGTGTGGGGCAAGGATGTGTGATGGCCATGGGGCATCATGGGCATGGTGTGGGGCAAGGATGTGTGATGGCCATGGGGCACCATGGGCATGGTGTGGGGCAAGGACGGGTGATGGCCATGGGGACACCATGGACGTGGTGTGGGGCATGGATGTGTGATGGCCGTGGGGACACCATGGACATGGTGTGGGGCACGGATGTGTGATGGCCGTGGGGACACCATGGACATGGTGTGGGGCACGGATGTGTGATGGCCATGGGGACACCATGGACATGGTGTGGGGCAAGGACGTGTGATGGCCATGGGTACACCATGGACATGGTGTGGGGCAAGGATGTGTGATGGGCATGGGGACACCATGGACATGGTGTGGGGCAAGGACAGGTGATGGCCATGGGGCACCATGGGCATGGTGTGGGGCAAGGACGGGTGATGGCCATGGGGACACCATGGACATGGTGTGGGGCAAGGACGGGTGATGGCCATGGGGACACCATGGGGACACCATGGACATGGTGTAGGGCAGGGACGGGTGATGGCCATGGGGGCACCATGGACATGGCGTGGGGCAGGGACATGCTGTGGGCATGGAACTTGGCCATGGCACGGGTAAGCCGTGGGCATGGGGAATGGAGAACATCATGGGCACACAGCATGGACATGGCCTGGGCATGGACACAGCATGGACATGGCCTGAGGGATGGAGGCATGGACGTGGCATGAACACAGCACAGGCCATGGACATGCCATGGGGGGGCCACCACGTGCAGAGGGCATGGACACGGCATGGGCATGGACACGGTATGTGTATGTACATGGCATGGGCATGGGCACAGCATGGGCATGGACACGGCAGGGGCATGGGCACGGCACGGGCATGGACACGGCATGGACATGGACACGGCATGGGCATGGACACGGGAGGGGCATGGACACGGTATGCGTATGTACATGGCATGCACACGGACACAGCATGGGCACGGCAAGGACATGGACACGGCACGGGCATGGGCAGGGCATGGACATGGACATGGCATGGGTATGGACAGGGCATGCACATGGACACAGCATGCCCATGGACACGGCATGGGCATGGACACGGCATGGGCATGGACACGGCAAGGACATGGACATGGCATGCACATGGACACGGCATGGGCATGGACACGGCATGGGCATGGACATGGCATGCACATGGACACGGCATGGGCATGGACACGGCATGGGCATGGACACGGCATGGGCATGGACACAGCATGGGCATGAACAGGGCATGGGCATGGACACGGCAAGGACATGCCATGGTCACAGGCAGAGAGGCCATGGGCAAGGGGCACCAACATGGCACGGGCATGGGCAAGCCCAGCGTGGCATGGAGCGGGGTGGGCAGCACACGCATGGACACGGGGTGCAGACACCCACGGACACGGGGTGCAGACACCCATGGACACGGGGTGCAGACACGCATGGGCATGGGGTGCAGACACCCTTGGACATGGGGCACGCTGGTGCATCCCAGATGTGGCACAGGGACCACCACACATGGGACAGGTCTGTCACAGCTGATGTGGGTGCAGAGGGGTGTCCATGGGCAGATGGGTGTTCCTATTGCCATTAGGGGGGCCTTGGGTGCCCCAACACTGATGGGTGCTGCCAGGTACTTGGGTAGTTACGGGTGCCCTGGTGAAGTTGGTCAAGTTGGGTGCCCTGATGGTGCTGGGTGCTCTGGGAGCACTGTGTGCCCTGCTGGCACTGGGTGTCCTGGTGACACTGGGTGCTCTGGTGGCACTGGGTGTCCTGGTGACATTGGTGCCCTGGTGGGACTGGGTGTTCTGGTGATGCAGGTGCTTTGGTGGCAGTGGGTGTCCTGGTGACATAGGTGCTTTGGTGGCAGTGGGTGTCCTGGTGACACTGATGTCTTGGTGTCACTGGGTGCCCTGGTGACATAGGTGCTTTGGTGGCACTGGGTGCCCTGGTGGCATTGGTGCCTTAGTGGCACTGGGTGCCCTGGTGACACTGGGTGCCCTGGTGACACTGGTGCCTGGTGGCATTGGGTGCCCTGATGACACTGGGTGCCCCGATGACACTGGGTGCCCCGGTGACACTGGTGCCTGGTGGCACTGGGTGTCCCGGTGGCGTTGGGTGCCCTGATGACACTGGGTGCCCTGATGACACTGGGTGCCCCGGTGACACTGGTGCCTGGTGGCAGTGAGTGTCCCGGTGACATTGGGTGCCCTGATGACACTGGGTGCCCCGGTGGTGCTGGAGCTGCGGGTGCTGAGGGTGCCGTGTGCCCGCAGGGGGGTGTGCACCCAAGCACCCTGCTACTGCATCATCATGGAGTTCTGCGCCCAGGGGCAGCTCTACGAGGTGCTGCGCGCCGGGCGCAAGGTCACCCCATCCCTGCTGGTCGACTGGTCCATGGGCATCGCCGGCGGCATGAACTACCTGCACCTGCACAAGATCATCCACCGCGACCTCAAGTCGCCCAAGTGAGAGGGGCTGGGCCCGGGGAGCACCCATGGGTGCTGGGGGTGCCCCGGTGATGGCGCGGCCGCGGTGGGGACGTGCATGAGGTGGGTGCATGGTCCTGGTGCTACCTTGGCCTCGGTGGTTGCACGATGGTGGCAGTTGCATGTGCTTGGTGGTGACATGACCGTGGTGCTGCCGTAGCTGTGGTGGTGGCCGTGGCCATGGTGGTGCCAACACGTCCATGACAGCGCTGTGCCTGTGGCATGGTCCTTGGTGGTTGCATGTCCATGACAGTTGGATGCCCATGGCAGCGCCATACCCATGGTGGGTCCATGGCAGCACCATACCCATGGGGGGTCCATGGCAGCACCATACTCATGGTGGGTCCATGGTGGTGCCATACCCATGGGGGGTCCATGGTGGTGCCATACCCATGCTGGGTCCATTGTGGTGCCATGCTCATGGTGGGTTCATGGTGGTGCCATGCTCATGGTGGGTCCATTGTGGTGCCATGCTCATGGTGGGTCCATGGTGGTGCCATACCCATGATGTGTCCATGGTGGTGCCATGCTCATGGTGGGTCCATGGTGGTGCCATACCCATGATGGGTCCATGGTGGTGCCATGCTCATGGTGGGTCCATGATGGTGCCATACCCATGGTGGGTCCATGATGGTGCCATGCTCATGGTGGGTCCATGGTGAGTCCATGGTGGTGCCATACCCATGGTGGGTCCATGGTGGGTCCATTGTGGTGCCATACCCATGATGTGTCCATGGTGGTGCCATGCTCATGGTGGGTCCATTGTGGTGCCATACCCATGATGTGTCCATGGTGGTGCCATGCTCATGGTGGGTCCATGGTGGTGCCATGCCCATGATGGGTCCATGATGGTGCCATGCTCATGGTGGGTCCATGGTGGGTCCATTGTGGTGCCATACCCATGATGGGTCCATGGTGGTGCCATACCCATGGTGGGTCCATGATGGTGCCATGCTCATGGTGGGTCCATGGTGGTGCCATGCTCATTGTGCTGACAGTGCTGTGTCTGTGGTGGTGGCATGTCCGCAGCAGGACCAGGTCATGGCAGTTGCATGCCCATGACCATTCCCATGTTGATGACGGTGTCATGTAGTGGCATGCCCATGATCTAATGATGTTTGTAGCAGTTGCATGCCCGTGGTGGTGCCATGCCCATGTCATTGTCATGTCATTGGTGTGTTGTTGGTATGTCATTGTCATGTCATTGACGTGTCATTGTCATGTCATTGGTGTCTTGTTGGTGTGCCATTGGTGTGTCATTGGCATGTCATTGGTGTGTTGTTGGTATGTCATTGTCATATCATTGGTGTGTCATTGGTGGCATGTCATTGTGTCATTGGTGTGTCATTGGTGGCATGTCATTGTGTCATTGGTGTGTCATTGGCATGTCGGTGGCATGTCATTGTTTCATTGGTGTGTCATTGGCATGTCAGTGGCACGTTGTTGCTGTGTCTTTGCCATGTCATTGGCATGTCATTGGTGTGTCATTGGCGTGTCATTGGCGTGTCATTGGTGTGTCATTGGCATGTCGGTGGCATGTTGTTGCCATGTCTTTGGCATGTCATTAGCGTGTCTTTGCCATGTCATTGGCGTGTCATTGGCGTGTCATTGGTGTGTCATTGGCATGGTGGCACGTTGCTGTTGCCATGTCATTGGTGTGTCATTGCCATGTCGGTGGCATGTTGTTGCCATGTCTTTGGCATGTCATTAGCGTGTCTTTGCCATGTCATTGGCGTGTCATTGGTGTGTCATTGGCATGTTGGTGGCATGTCATTGTGTCATTGCCATGTCATTGGTGTGTCATTGGCATGTCGGTGGCATGTTGTTGCCATGTCTTTGGCATGTCACTAGCATGTCTTTGCCATGTCATTGGTGTGTCATTGGCATGTTGGTGTCATGCTGTTGCCATGTCATTGGCGTGTCATTGGCGTGTCATTGGTGTGTCATTGGCATGGTGGCGTGCTGTTGCCATGTCATTGGCGTGTCGGTGGCATGTTGCTGTGGCATGTCATTAGCGTGTCTTTGCCATGTCATTGGCGTGTCATTGGCATGTCATTGGTGTGTCGGTGGCATGTTGTTGCCGTGTCATTGGTGTGTCATTGGCGTGTCATTGGTGTGTCATTGGCATGTTGGTGGCATGCTGTTGCCATGTCATTGGCGTGTCATTGGCGTGTAATTGGTGTGTCATTGGCATGTTGGTGGCATGATGTTGCCATGTCATTGGCATGTCATTGGTGTGTCGGTGGCATGCTGTTGCCACGTCATTGGCATGTCATCGGCGTGCCGGTGGCACGTTGTTGCCGTGTCCTTGGCATGGCGCCGCCGTGGCGCTGCGGCGGCGCTGAGCGGGTGCCCCCGCAGCATGCTCATCACCTACGACGACGTGGTGAAGATCTCGGACTTCGGCACCTCCAAGGAGCTCATCGACAAGAGCACCAAGATGTCCTTCGCCGGCACCGTGGCCTGGATGGCGCCCGAGGTCATCCGCAACGAGCCCGTCTCCGAGAAGGTCGACATCTGGTGAGGGCCTGGGGCTCCGGCGCTGCCGAGGGGGGGAGCTGGGGGGCGATGGGGCCGGCAGGGAGCGGGCAGGGGCTGACGGGGCCGGCGGTGCCGCAGGTCCTTCGGGGTGGTGCTGTGGGAGCTGCTGACCGGGGAGATCCCCTACAAGGACGTGGACTCCTCGGCCATCATCTGGGGCGTGGGCAGCAACAGCCTCCACCTGCCCGTGCCCACCGGCTGCCCCGACGGCTTCAAGGTGCTGCTGCGCCAGTGCTGGTGAGAGCGCGGGGACGTGGCCCCAAGGAGGGGGGACCTGGGGACACTGCATGGGGGGACAGAGACAGCCATGGGGACACTGCATGGGGGGACAGAGACAGCCATGGGGACACTGCATGGGGGGACAGAGACAGCCATGGGGACACTGCATGGGGACACTGCAACAGGCATGGGGACACTGCATGGGGGCACTGCAACAGGCATGGGGACACTGCATGGGGACACAGAGAGCCATGGGGACACTGCATGGGGGTACAGAGAGAGCCATGGGGACACTGCAACAGGCATGGGGACACGGCATGGGAACATTGCAACAGCCATGGGGACACTGCATGGGAACACTGCAACAGGCATGGGGACACTGCAACAGCCATGGGGACACTGCATGGGGACACTGCAACAGGCATGGGGACACTGCATGGGGACACTGCAACAGGCATGGGGACACTGCATGGGGGTACAGAGACAGCCATGGGGACACAGAGACAGCCATGGGGACACTGCAACAGGCATGGGGACACTGCATGGGAACACTGCAACAGGCATGGGGACACAGAGAGAGCCATGGGGACACTGCATGGGGACACAGAGACAGCCATGGGGACACTGCAACAGGCATGGGGACACGGCATGGGGGTACAGGGACAGCCATGGGGACACGGCATGGGAACATTGCAACAGGCATGGGGACGCTGCATGGGAGCAGCCATGGGGACACTGCAAGGGGGTACAGAGACAGCCATGGGGACACTGCATGGGAACACTGCAACAGGCATGGGGACACAGAGACAGCCATAGGGACACTGCATGGGAGCAGCCATGGGGACACTGCATGGGGGTACAGGGACAGCCATGGGGACACGGCATGGGAACATTGCAACAGGCATGGGGACACTGCATGGGAGCAGCCATGGGGACACTGCAAGGGGGTACAGAGACAGCCATGGGGACACTGCATGGGGACACTGCAACAGGCATGGGGACACAGAGACAGCCATGGGGACACTGCAACAGGCATGGGGACACTGCAACAGGCATGGGGACACAGAGACAGCCATGGGGACACTGCATGGGGGTACAGCGACAGCCATGGGGACACTGCATGGGGACACTGCATGGGGGGTACAGCGACAGCCATGGGGACACTGCATGGGGACACTGCAACAGGCATGGGGACACAGAGACAGCCATGGGGACACTGCAACAGGCATGGGGACACTGCAACAGGCATGGGGACACAGAGACAGCCATGGGGACACTGCAACAGGCATGGGGACACAGAGACAGCCATGGGGACACTGCAACAGGCATGGGGACACAGAGACAGCCATGGGGACACTGCATGGGGGTACAGCGACAGCCATGGGGACACTGCATGGGGACACCCTACCTGGGGTCACCCCCACCTAGGGATAGGCCATGGGGACTCCCCACCCTTGGGACACCCCGTGGGAACTCCCACTCCATGGGGACCCCCCGACACGGAGACCCCCCCCGAGGGCACCCCCTGGGACAGCCCATGGGGACACAGCCATGGGACCCTCACCCCATGGAAGGCTCACACCAGGGGGGACGCCTCCATGGGCACCCAATGAGGACCCCGCCATTGGCACCCACCGCGGGCAGGGGCGGGGGGACCCCGGTCAGTGCTGCCCCCCCCCATGGCCCAGCGCCCGCAGCGCCCCCGTGCGGCTCCCGCAGGAACAGCAAGCCCCGGAACCGGCCCTCGTTCCGGCAGATCCTGCTGCACCTCGACATCGCCTCCGCCGACGTCCTGTCCACCCCGCAGGAGACGTACTTCAAATCACAGGTACCCGGCACCCCAAAGCACCAGCGCCCCAAAGCACCAGAGCCCAGCACCCCAAAGCACCAGCACCCAGCACCCCAAAGCAGCAGCACCCCAAAGCACCAGAGCCCAGCACCCCAAAGCACCAGCACCCCAAAGCACCAGCACCCCAAAGCACCAGCACCCAGCACCCCAAAGCACCAGCACCCCAAAGCACCAGCGCCCAGCACCCCAAAGCACCAGCACCCAGCATCCCAAAGAACCAGCACCCGGCACCCCAAACCACCCAGTACCCAGCATCCCAAAGCCCCCAGCACCCCAAAGCACCAGCACCCAGCATCCCAAAGAACCAGCACCCGGCACCCTAAACCACCCAGTACCCAGCATCCCAAAGCCCCCAGCACCCAGCACCCCAAAGCACCAGCACCCAGCATCCCAAAGCACCAGCACCCCAAGGCACCAGCACCCAGCATCCCAAAGCACCAGCACCCCAAAGCACCAGCACCCAGCATCCCAAACCACCAGCACCCAGCATCCCAAAGCACCAGCACCCAGCATCCCAAAGCACCCAGCACCCAGCATCCCAAAGCACCCAGCATCACAAAGCACCCAGCACCCCAAAGCACCAGCACCCAGCATCCCAAAGCACGCAGCACCCCAAAGAACCCACACCCCAAAGCACCAGCACCAGCACCTCCAAGCACCCAGGCCCATATAACCCAGTGCTCACAGCAGCTCTGCCCAATACTGTCCAGTGCCCGGGGTGCCCTGTGCCTGGTGCAGCTGATACCCACGGTAGCTGGTGCCTGGTTTCCCTGGTGCCCATGGTACCGGTGCGCAGTGCCTGTGGTACCCAGTGCCTGTGGTACCCAGTGCCCGCGGTACCCAGTGCCCGTGGTACCCAGTGCGCAGTGCCTGTGGTACCCAGTGCTCATGGTACCCAGTGTGCAGTGCCCGTGGTACCCAGGGTGCAGTGCCTGTGGTACCCAGTGCCCATGGTACCCAGTGCCCATGGTACCCAGTGCACAGTGCCCATGGTACCCAGTGCCCATGGTACCCGGTGTGCAGTGCCCCTGTTCCCCGGTGCCCGTGGTACCCAGTGCTCAGTGCCCATGGTGCCCGGTGCCCATGGTACCCAGTGTGCAGTGTCCATGGTACCCAGTGCGCAGTGCCCGTGGTACCCAGTGCCCATGGTACCTGGTGTTCAGTGCCCATGGTGCCCAGTGCCCACGGTATCCAGTGTGCAGTGCCTGTGGTACCCGGTGCCCATGGTACCCAGTGCTCAGTGCCCATGGTACCTGGTGTGCAGTGTCCATGGTACCCGGTGCCCATGGTACCCAGTGCTCAGTGCCCATGGTACCTGGTGTTCAGTGTCCATGGTACCCAGTGCCCATGGTACCCAGTGCTCAGTGCCCATGGTGCCCGGTGCCCATGGTACCTCGTGTGCAGTGTCCATGGTACCTGGTGTGCAGTGTCCATGGTATCCGGTGCCCATGGTACCCAGTGCTCATGGTACCCAGTGCCCATGGTACCCAGTGCTCAGTGCCCATGGTACCCAGTGCACAGTGCCCATGGTACCCAGTGCCCATGGTACCTGGTGTGCAGTGCCCATGGTGCCCAGTGCCCATGGTATCCAGTGTGCAGTGCCTGTGGTACCTGGTGCCCATGGTACCCGGTGCGCAGTGCCCATGGTACCCAGTGCCCGTGGTACCCAGTGTGCAGTGCCCGTGGTACCCAGTGCCCATGGTACCCAGTGCCCATGGTACCCAGTGCACAGTGCCCATGGTACCTGGTGCCCATGGTACCAGTGCTCAGTGCCCCTGGTCCCCGGTGCCTGTGGTACCCAGTGCTCAGTGCCCATGGTGCCCAGTGCCCATGGTACCTGGTGTGCAGTGCCCATGGTGCCCAGTGCCCATGGTACCTGGTGTGCAGTGTCCATGGTACCCAGTGCCCATGGTACCCAGTGCGCAGTGCCCGTGGAACCCAGTGCCCATGGTACCTGGTGTGCAGTGCCCATGGTGCCCGGTGCCCATGGTACCTGGTGTTCAGTGTCCATGGTACCTGGTGCCCATGGTATCCAGTGTGCAGTGCCTGTGGTACCCGGTGCCCATGGTACCAGTGCTCAGTGCCCATGGTACCTGGTGCCCATGGTACCAGTGCTCAGTGCCCCTGGTCCCCGGTGCCCGTGGTACCCAGTGCTCAGTACCCATGGTGCCCGGTGCCCATGGTACCTGGTGTGCAGTGCCCATGGTACCCAGTGCCCATGGTACCGGTGCCCGTGGTACCTGGTGTGCAGTGTCCATGGTACCCAGTGCCCATGGTACCCGGTGCTCAGTGCCCATGGTACCCAGTGCGCAGTGTCCATGGTACCCGGTGCCCATGGTACCCAGTGTGCAGTGTCCATGGTACCCAGTGCGCAGTGCCCATGGTGCCCAGTGCCCATGGTACCTGGTGTTCAGTGCCCATGGTACCCAGTGCTCAGTGCCCATGGTACCTGGTGCCCATGGTACCCAGTGCGCAGTGCCCGTGGTACCCAGTGCCCATGGTACCTGGTGTGCAGTGCCCATGGTACCCAGTGCCCATGGTACCTGGTGTGCAGTGCCCATGGTGCCCGGTGCCCATGGTACCCAGTGCTCAGTGCCCGTGGTACCCAGTGCTCAGTGCCCATGGTGCCCGGTGCTCATGGTACCCAGTGCGCAGTGTCCATGGTACCCAGTGTGCAGTGCCTGTGGTACCCAGTGCCCATGGTACCCAGTGCGCAGTGTCCGTGGTACCCAGTGTGCAGTGCCTGTGGTACGCATTGCCCGTGGTACCCAGTGCCCATGGTACCCAGTGCGCAGTGCCCGTGGTACCCAGTGCTCATGGTACCCAGTATGCAGTGTCTGTGGTACCCAGTGCCCATGGTACCCAGTGCGCAGTGTCCATGGTACCCAGTGCCCATGGTATCCAGTGTGCAGTGCCTGTGGTACCCGGTGCCCATGGTACCTGGTGTGCAGTGCCCGTGGTACCCAGTGCTCATGGTACCCAGTATGCAGTGTCTGTGGTACCCAGTGCCCATGGTACCCGGTGTGCAGTGTCCATGGTACCCAGTGCCCATGGTACCTGGTGCGCAGTGTCCATGGTACCCAGTGCCCATGGTACCCAGTGTCCATGGTATCCAGTGTGCAGTGCCTGTGGTACCCGGTGCCCATGGTACCCGGTGTGCAGTGTCCATGGTACCCAGTGCCCATGGTACCCAGTGCACAGTGCCCATGGTACCCGGTGCCCATGGTACCCAGTGCACAGTGCCCATGGTACCCGGTGCCCATGGTACCCAGTGTGCAGTGTCCATGGTACCCAGTGCCCATGGTGCTCAGTGCCCATGGTACCCAGTGCCCCTGGTCCCCGGTGCCCGGTGCATGCGGTACCCGCTGTACCCGGTGCCTGTTTGCCCCAGGCCGAGTGGCGCGAGGAGGTGAAGCTGCACTTCGAGAAGATCAAGTCGGAGGGGACGTGTCTGCACCGGCTGGAGGAGGAGCTCATCAACCGCCGGCGCGAGGAGCTCCGGTGGGCAGGGGACAGGGGCTGTGGGGCACATGGGGCTATGGGGCACATGGGGCTATGGGGCAGGGGGATATGGGCACACGGCTGGGGTACCGGGCGCAGGGGGACACAGAGGTGCTGGGGTACAGGGAGGGCTGTTGGGTGCCTGTCCCTGTGCGAGGTGGGTGCTGTGGAGTTACAATGGGTGCTGTGGGCGCCGTGGGATGCTGTTGGGCGCTGTGGGTGCTGTAGATGCTATGCAGCGCTATGGGGTGCTATGGGGTCTGTGGGATGCTATGGGGTCTATGGGATGCCATGGGGTGCCGGGGGGTGCTATGGGGTGCTATGGTTGTTACGGGGTCTATGGGGTCTATGGGGTGCTATGGGGTCTATGGGGTCTATGCGGTGCTATGGAGCACTATGGGGTCTATGGGGTACTATGGGGTCTATGGGGTCCATGGGGTGCTATGGGGTCTATGGGGCGCTATGGTGTCCATGGGGTGCTATGGAGCACTATGGGGTGCTAAGGGGTGTATGGCGTGCTATGGGGTCCATGGGTTGCTATGGGGTCTATGGGGCGCTATGTGGTCATATGGAGCACTATGGGGTCTATGGGGTGCTATGGAGCACTATGGGGTGCTAAGGGGTGTATGGGGTGCTATGGGGTCCATGGGGTGCTATGGAGCACTATGGGGTGCTAAGGGGTGTATGGGGTGCTATGGGGTCTCTGGACCGCTATGGGGTGCTATGGGGTCCATGGGGCGCTGTGGGTGCGCAGGCACGCGCTGGACATCCGGGAGCACTACGAGCGCAAGCTGGAGCGCGCCAACAACCTGTACATGGAGCTGAGTGCGCTCATGCTGCAGCTCGAGCTCAAGGAGAAGGAGCTGCTCAGGTCAGTGCGCACCCAGCGGCACCCAACGGCACCCAATGGCCCCCAATGGCACCCAATGGTACCCAATGGCACCCAGCGGTACCCAACGGTACCCAATGACACCCAATGGCACCCAATGGCATGCAACGGTACCCAACGGTACCCAATGGCACCCAATGATACCCAGCAGTACCCAACGGTACCCAATGGCACCCAGTGGTACCCAATGGTACCCAATGGCACCCAATGGCACGCAACGGTACCCAATGGCACCCAATGGCACCCAATGGCACGCAACGGTACCCAACGGTACCCAATGGCACCCAACGATACCCAGCGGTACCCAATGGTACCCAATGGCACGCAACGGTACCCAATGGTACCCAGTGACACCCAATGGCATCCAAGGGTACCCAATGACACCCAATGGCACCCAATGGTGTCCAGTGGTACTCAATGGCACCCAATGGTACCCAACGTCACCCAATGGCACCCAGTAGCACCCAATGGCACCCAATGGCACCTGATGGTACCCAATGGCACTCACAGCTCCCAATGACACCCAATGGTATCCAGTGGCACCCAATGGCACCCACAGCAGCCCACAGCGCCCCACAGCACCCAATGGCACCCACAGCCCCCCCAGAGCACCTAGTGGCACCCCTTGACCCATCCCATGGCCACCCCATTGCTGAGGCCAGCCCTACACCCACTTCAGGGCCACGGGCAACCCTGGATCTACCCCATGGCCACCCCAATCCCCACCTCTCAGCCATGGCCACCCCTGCCTGTACCCCATGGCCAGAGCCAACCCTGTACCTGCCCCATGGCCACCCCAAGCCTATGGCCTGCCCTTACCCCCCCCCCCCCCCATGGCCATTGTCACCCCCCAAGGCCGCTGTCACCCCCCCATGGCCATTATCAGCCCCCATTGCCATTGCCCACCCTACATGGCCATTGTCCCCCCCATGATCATTGCCCCCCCCCACGGCCATTGCTCCCCTCCATGGCCATTGTCATCCCCCCATGGCCATTGCCCCCCCTACATGGCCATTGCCACCCCTATGGCCATTGTCACTCCCCCATGGCCATTACTCCCCTCCATGGCCATTGCCACCCCTATGGCCATTGCCCCCATTGCCATTGCCCCCCCCTACATGGCCATTGCTCCCCCCATGATCACTGCTACCCCCCCCCCCACGGCCATTGCCCCTCCCATGGCCGTTGCCATCCCCCCATGACCATTGTCATTCCCCCATGGCCATTGTCACCCCCCCCATGGTCATTGCCCCCCATGACCATTGTCATCCCCCCATGCCCATTGTCACCCCCCCATGGCCATTGTCACCCCCCATGGCCATTGCCCCCCATGGCCATTGTCATCCCCCCATGGCCATTGTCACCCCCCCCATGGCCGTTGCCCCCCATGGCCATTGCCCCCACATGGCCATTGCCCCCATGGCCATTGTCACCCCCCCATGGCCATTGTCACCCCCCATGGCCATTGTCACCCCCCCATGGCCATTGCCCCCCCCATGGCCATTGTCACCCCCCCATGGCCATTGCCCCCCCCATGGCCATAGCCTCCCCCATGGCCGTTGTCCCCCCCCATGGCCATTGCCACCCCTATGGCCATTGTCATCCCCCGATGGCCATTGTCAGCCCCCATGACCATTGCCCCCCCCATGGCCATTGTCACCCCCCCATGGCCACTGTCATCCCCCCATGGCCATTGCCCCCCCCCCATGCCACCCCCATGGCCATTGCCACCCCCATGGTCATTGTCATCCCACGATGGCCATTGTCAGCCCCCATGACCGTTGTCCCCCCCATGGCCATTGTCACCCCCCCATGGCCGTTGTCCCCCTCATGGCCATTGCCCCCCATGGCCATTGTCACCCCCCCCATGGCCATTGCCCCCCCCCATGGCCATTGTCAGCCCCCATGACCGTTGTCCCTCCCATGGCCGTTATCATCCCCCCATGGCCATTGCCCCCTCCCCCCCGGTTATTGCCCCCCCCATAGCCACCACCATCACCCCCCATGGCCATTGTCCCCCATGGCCATTGTCACCCCCCCATGGCCATTTCCCCCCCCCATGGCCATTACCCCATGGCCATTGCCCCCCCCCCGGTTATTGCCCCCCCCATAGCCACCACCATCACCCCCCATATCCAGTCCCCCCCCCCCAAGTCCCACCCCCACCGGTGCCGGTGCCCGCGCCCACCCCGCGGTGCCCCCCCCAGGCGGGAGCAGGCGCTCGAGAAGCGGTACCCGGGGCTCTTCAAGCCGCGGGCGCCGCGGGGGCTCCTGCACGGGAACGCGGTCGAGACCCTCATCAAGAAGAGGAACGTCCCGCAGAAGCTCTCCCCCCACGGCAAGCGGTGAGCGGGGGGGGGGCATCGGCGGAGATGTGGGGCTGGGGGAGCGCAGGGGGCTCGTGGTCCGTTGGGGGGTGTGGGGTGCAGATGATGGGGCCCGTTGGAGAATGGGGTCTGTTGGGATGCCTGGGGATGTGGGTCCTTGTGGGGCTGGGTGCCTGGGGATATGGGGGGTATGTGGGGGGTTGTGGTCCTTGGGGGGGGGGGGATGCAGATGCTGGTGCCCATTGGAGAATGGGGTCTATTGGGATGCTCGGGGATGTGGGTCCTTGTGGGGCTGAGTGCCTGGGGATATGGGGGTACGTGGGGGCTTGTGGTCCTTGGGGGGGGGGGGGTGGAGATGCAGATGCTGGTGCCTGTTAGAGAATGGGGCTTAATGGGGGGGTCTGGGATAGAGGGATGGGGGGCTGGAAGCTTGGGGGTGTCTGGAGGCTCGTGGTTCTTTGGGGGTGTTGGGGGTGTAGATGCCGGTGCACATTGGAGAATGGGGTCTATTGGGATGCTCTGGGATGTGGGTCCTTGTGGGGCTGGGTGCCTGGGGATATGGGGTGTATCTGGGAGCTTGTGGTCCTTTGGGGGGGTCTACAGGTGCAGGTGCTGCTGTACTGGGGGGTCTGGGACAGGGGGATGTGGGGCTGGGAGCTTGGGGGTGTCTGGAGGCTCGTGGTTCTTTGGGGATGTTGGGGATGCAGATGCTGGTGCCCGTTGGAGAATGGGGTCTATTGGGATGCTCTGGGATGTGGGTCCTTGTGGGGCTGGGTGCTTGGTGATATGGGGAGCATGTGGGGGCTTGTGCTCCTCTGGGGGGGCTCTGGGGGCCCAGATACTTTGGAGTGCTTTGGGGGTGCAGGTGCTCCCTTGGAGAACGGGGTCTGTTGGGGGGTCTGGGACAGGGG
The DNA here is from genome assembly GCF_034315485.1 of Pezoporus occidentalis. Taxonomy (NCBI): domain Eukaryota; kingdom Metazoa; phylum Chordata; class Aves; order Psittaciformes; family Psittacidae; genus Pezoporus; species Pezoporus occidentalis. Next base: position 315 of record NW_026916363.1, on the reverse strand, counting down.
GATGTGGGGCTGGGAGCTGGGGGGTCTGGGGACCCAGGTACCTTTGGGTGTGTTGGGGGTGCAGGTGCTGGTGTCTGTTGGAGAATGGGGTCTATTGGGATGGTCTGGGATGTGGGGATGTGGGTCCTTGTGGGGCTGGGTGCCTGGGGATATGGGGGGTATGTGGGGCTTGTGCTCCTTTGGGGGGGCTCTGGGGGCCCAGATACTTTGGAGTGCTTCGGGGGTGCAGGTGCTCCCTTGGAGAACGGGGTCTGTTGGGGGGTCTGGGAGAGGGGGATGTGGGGCTGGGGGGCACTGGGGACCCAGGTACCTTTG
>NW_026916362.1:0-9338 GCF_034315485.1 Pezoporus occidentalis | reverse complement strand
AGAGGAGTCATAAGGAAGTCATAGAGGAGTCATAGAGGAGTCATAGAGGAGTCATAGAGGAGTCGAGGAGATACTGTCATAGAGGAGTCATAGAGGAGTCATAGAGGAGTCATAGAGGAGTCATAGAGGAGTCATAGAGGAGTCATAGAGGAGTCATACTGGAGTCATAGAGGAGTCATAGTCATAGAGGAGTCATACTCTTATAGAGGAGTCTTAGAGGAGTCATACTCTTATAGAGGAGTCATAGAGGAGTCATAGAGGAGTCATAGAGGAGTCATAGAGGAGTCATAGAGGAGTCATAGAGGAGTCATAGAGGAGTCATAGAGGAGTCATAGAGGAGTCATAGTCATAGAGGAGTCATAGAGGAGTCATACTCTTCATAGAGGAGTCATAGAGGAGTCATAGAGGAGTCATAGAGGAGTCATAGAGGAGTCATAGAGGAGTCATAGAGGAGTCATAGAGGAGTCATAGAGGAGTCATAGAGGAGTCATAGAGGAGTCATAGAGGAGTCATAGAGGAGTCATAGAGGAGTCATAGAGGAGTCATAGAGGAGTCATAGAGGAGTCATACTCTCATAGAGGAGTCATAGAGGAGTCATAGAGGAGTCATAGAGGAGTCATAGAGGAGTCATACTCTTATAGAGGAGTCATAGAGGAGTCATACTGTCATAGAGGAGTCATAGAGGAGTCATACTCTCATAGAGGAGTCATAGAGGAGTCATAGAGGAGTCATAGAGGAGTCATAGAGAGTCATACTCTCATAGAGGAGTCATAGAGGAGTCATACTCTCATAGAGGAGTCATAGAGGAGTCATACTCTCATAGAGGAGTCATAGAGGAGTCATACTCTGATAGAGGAGTCATAGAGGAGTCATACTCTCATAGAGGAGTCATAGAGGAGTCATACTCTCATAGAGGAGTCATAGAGGAGTCATACTCTCATAGAGGAGTCATAGAGGAGTCATACTCTCATAGAGGAGTCATAGAGGAGTCATACTCTCATAGAGGAGTCATAGAGGAGTCATACTCTCATAGAGGAGTCATACTCTCATAGAGGAGTCATACTCTCATAGAGGAGTCATAGAGGAGTCATACTCTTATACAGGAGTCATACTCTTATAGAGGAGTCAAACTCTTATAGAGGAGTCATATAGGAGTCATACTCTTATAGAGGAGTCATAGAGGAGTCATACTCTTATAGAGGAGTCATAGAGGAGTCATACTCTTATAGAGGAGTCATAGAGGAGTCTTAGAGGACTCATAGAGGAGTCATAGAGGAGTCATACTCTCATAGAGGAGTCATAGAGGAGTCATAGAGGAGTCATAGAGGAGTCATAGAGGAGTCATACTCTTATAGAGGAGTCATAGAGGAGTCATAGAGGAGTCATACTTTTCATAGAGGAGTCATACTCTCATAGAGGAGTCATAGAGGAGTCATACTCTCATAGAGGAGTCATAGAGGAGTCATACTCTCATAGAGGAGTCATACTCTCATAGAGGAGTCATAGAGGAGTCATACTCTCATAGAGGAGTCATACTCTCATAGAGGAGTCATAGAGGAGTCATACAGGAGTCATAGAGGAGTCATAGAGGAGTCATAGAGGAGTCATAGAGGAGTCATAGAGGAGTCATACTCTTATAGAGGAGTCATAGAGGAGTCATACTCTTATAGAGGAGTCATAGAGGAGTCATACTCTTATAGAGGAGTCATAGAGGAGTCATACTCTCATAGAGGAGTCATAGAGGAGTCATACTCTTATAGAGGAGTCATAGAGGAGTCATACTCTTATAGAGGAGTCATAGAGGAGTCATACTCTCATAGAGGAGTCATAGAGGAGTCATACTCTCATAGAGGAGTCATAGAGGAGTCATAATTCTTATAGAGGAGTCATAGAGGAGTCATAACTCCATAGAGGAGTCATAGAGGAGTCATACTCTCATAGAGGAGTCATAGAGGAGTCATACTCTTATAGAGGAGTCATAGAGGAGTCATACTCTCATAGAGGAGTCATAGAGGAGTCATAGAGGAGTCATAGAGGAGTCATAGAGGAGTCATACTCTCATAGAGGAGTCATAGAGGAGTCATACTCTTATAGAGGAGTCATAGAGGGAGTCATAGATAGAGGAGTCATAGAGGAGTCATAGAGGAGTCATAGAGGAGTCATAGAGGAGTCATAGAGGAGTCATAGAGGAGTCATAGAGGAGTCATACTCTCATAGAGGAGTCATAGAGGAGTCATACTCTCATAGAGGAGTCATAGAGGAGTCATACTCTCATAGAGGAGTCATAGAGGAGTCATACTCTCATAGAGGAGTCATAGAGGAGTCATACTCTCATAGAGGAGTCATATAGGAGTCATAGAGGAGTCATACTCTCATAGAGGAGTCATAGAGGAGTCATAGAGGAGTCATACTCTTATAGAGGAGTCATAGAGGAGTCATAGAGGAGTCATAGAGGAGTCATAGAGGAGTCATAGAGGAGTCATACTCTTATAGAGGAGTCATAGAGGAGTCATAGAGGAGTCATAGAGGAGTCATAGAGGAGTCATACTCTCATAGAGGAGTCATAGAGGAGTCATACTCTCATAGAGGAGTCATAGAGGAGTCATAGAGGAGTCATACTCTTATAGAGGAGTCATAGAGGAGTCATAGAGGAGTCATAGAGGAGTCATACTCTTATAGAGGAGTCATAGAGGAGTCATAGAGGAGTCATACTCTTATACTCTCATAGAGGAGTCATAGAGGAGTCATAGAGGAGTCATACTCTTATAGAGGAGTCATAGAGGAGTCATAGAGGAGTCATACTCTTATAGAGGAGTCATAGAGGAGTCATAGAGGAGTCATACTCTTATAGAGGAGTCATAGAGGAGTCATAGAGGAGTCATAGAGGAGTCATACTCTTATAGAGGAGTCATAGAGGAGTCATAGAGGAGTCATAGAGGAGTCATACTCTTATAGAGGTGTCATAGAGGAGTCATACTCTTATAGAGGAGTCATATAGTTGTAATCGAGGAGTCATAGAGGAGTCCTAGTCTCATAGAGGAGTCATACTCATACTCTCATAGAGGAGTCATAGAGGAGTCATACTCTCATAGAGGAGTCATAGAGGAGTCATAGAGGTGTCTTAGAGGAGTCTTAGAGGAGTCATAGAGGAGTCATAGAGGAGTCATTCATAGAGGAGTCATACTCTTATAGAGGAGTCATAGAGGAGTCATACTCTTATAGAGGAGTCATAGAGGAGTCATAATCTTATAGAGGAGTCATAGAGGAGTCCTAGAGTAGTCATAGAGGATATATAGCAGTCATAGAGGAGTCATAGAGGAGTCATACTCTTATAGAGGAGTCATAGAGGAGTCATACTCTTATAAAGGAGTCATAGAGGAGTCATCGAGTAGTCATACTCTTATAGAGGAGTCATAGAGGAGTCATACTCTCATAGAGGAGTCATAGAGGACTCATAGAGAACTCATAGAGGAGTCATAGAGGAGTCATAGAGGAGTCATAGAGGAGTCATAGAGGAGTCATAGAGGAGTCATAGAGGAGTCATAGAGGAGTCATACTCATAGAGGAGTCATAGAGGAGTCATACTCTCATAGAGGAGTCATAGAGGAGTCATAGAGGAGTCATAGAGGAGTCATAGAGGAGTCATAGAGGAGTCATACTCATAGAGGAGTCATAGAGGAGTCATAGAGGAGTCATAGAGGAGTCATAGAGGAGTCATAGAGGAGTCATAGAGGAGTCATAGAGGAGTCATACTCATAGAGGAGTCATAGAGGAGTCATACTCATAGAGGAGTCATAGAGGAGTCATAGAGGAGTCATAGAGGAGTCATAGAGGAGTCATACTCTCATAGAGGAGTCATAGAGGAGTCATAGAGGATCATACTCATAGAGGAGTCATAGGAGTCATAGAGGAGTCATACTCTCATACAGGAGTCATAGAGGAGTCATACTCTCATAGAGGAGTCATAGAGGAGTCATAGAGGAGTCATAGAGGAGTCGTACTGTCATAGAGGAGTCATAGAGGAGTCGTACTGTCATAGAGGAGTCATAGAGGAGTCATACTGGAGTCATAGAGGAGTCATAGAGGAGTCATAGAGGAGTCATAGAGGAGTCGTAGGGGAGTCATACTCTCATAGAGGAGTCATAGAGCAGTCATAGAGGAGTCATAGAGGAGTCATAGAGGAGTCATAGAGGAGTCATAGAGGAGTCATAGAGGAGTCATAGAGGAGTCATAGAGGAGTCATAGAGGAGTCATAGAGGAGTCATAGAGGAGTCATACTGGAGTCATAGAGGAGTCATAGAGGAGTCATAGAGGAGTCATAGAGGAGTCATACTGGAGTCATAGAGGAGTCATAGAGGAGTCATAGAGGAGTCATAGAGGAGTCATAGAGGAGTCATATTGGAGTCATAGAGGAGTCATAGAGGAGTCATACTGTCATAGAGGAGTCATAGAGGAGTCATAGAGGAGTCATAGAGGAGTCATAGAGGAGTCATACTGGAGTCATAGAGGAGTCATAGAGGAGTCATACTCTCATAGAGGAGTCATAGAGGAGTCATAGAGGAGTCATACTCTCAGGGAGGAGTCATAGAGGAGTCAGACTAACGAGTAGAGGAGTAATAGAGGAGTCATACTCTCATAGAGGAGTCATAGAGGAGTCATAGAGGAGTCATAGAGGAGTCATAGAGGAGTCATAGAGGAGTCATACTCTCATAGAGGAGTCATAGAGGAGTCATACTCTCATAGAGGAGTCATAGAGGAGTCATACTCTCATAGAGGAGTCATAGAGGAGTCATACTCTCATAGAGGAGTCATAGAGGAGTCATAGAGGAGTCATAGAGGAGTCATAGAGGAGTCATAGAGGAGTCATACTGTGATAGAGGAGTCATAGAGGAGTCATACTCTCATAGAGGAGTCATAGAGGAGTCATACTCTCATAGAGGAGTCATAGAGGAGTCATACTGTCATAGAGGAGTCATAGAGGAGTCATACTGTCATAGAGGAGTCATAGAGGAGTCATACTCTCATAGAGGAGTCATAGAGGAGTCATAGAGGAGTCATAGAGGAGTCATAGAGGAGTCATACTGTCATAGAGGAGTCATAGAGGAGTCATATTGTCATAGAGGAGTCATAGAGGAGTCATAGAGGAGTCATAGAGGAGTCATAGAGGAGTCATAGAGGAGTCATAGAGGAGTCATAGAGGAGTCATAGAGGAGTCATAGAGGAGTCATAGAGGAGTCATAGAGGAGTCATACTCTCATAGAGGAGTCATAGAGGAGTCATAGAGGAGTCATAGAGGAGTCATAGAGGAGTCATAGAGGAGTCATAGAGGAGTCATAGAGGAGTCATAGAGGAGTCATAGAGGAGTCATAGAGGAGTCATAGAGGAGTCATAGAGGAGTCATAGAGGAGTCATAGAGGAGTCATAGAGGAGTCATAGAGGAGTCATAGAGGAGTCATAGAGGAGTCATAGAGGAGTCATATAGAGGAGTCATAGAGGAGTCATAGAGGAGTCATAGAGGAGTCATAGAGGAGTCATAGAGGAGTCATAGTCATAGAGGAGTCATAGAGGAGTCATAGAGGAGTCATAGAGGAGTCATAGAGGAGTCATAGAGGAGTCATAGATAGAGGAGTCATAGAGGAGTCATAGAGGAGTCATAGAGGAGTCATAGAGGAGTCATAGAGGAGTCATAGAGGAGTCATAGAGGAGTCATAGAGGAGTCATAGAGGAGTCATAGAGGAGTCATAGAGGAGTCATAGAGGAGTCATAGAGGAGTCATAGAGGAGTCATAGATAGAGGTCATAGAGGAGTCATAGAGGAGTCATAGAGGAGTCATAGAGGAGTCATACTGTCATAGAGGAGTCATAGAGGAGTCATAGAGGAGTCATAGAGGAGTCATAGAGGAGTCATAGAGGAGTCATAGAGGAGTCATAGAGGAGTCATAGAGGAGTCATAGAGGAGTCATAGAGGAGTCATAGAGGAGTCATAGAGGAGTCATAGAGGAGTCATAGAGGAGTCATAGAGGAGTCATAGAGGAGTCATAGAGGAGTCATAGAGGAGTCATAGAGGAGTCATAGAGGAGTCATAGAGGAGTCATAGAGGAGTCATAGAGGAGTCATAGAGGAGTCATAGAGGAGTCATAGAGGAGTCATAGAGGAGTCATAGAGGAGTCATAGAGGAGTCATAGAGGAGTCATAGAGGAGTCATAGAGGAGTCATAGAGGAGTCATAGAGGAGTCATAGAGGAGTCATAGAGGAGTCATAGAGGAGTCATAGAGGAGTCATAGAGGAGTCATAGAGGAGTCATAGAGGAGTCATAGAGGAGTCATAGAGGAGTCAGGAGTCATACTGTCATAGAGGAGTCATAGAGGAGTCATAGAGGAGTCATAGAGGAGTCATAGAGGAGTCATAGAGGAGTCATAGAGGAGTCATAGAGGAGTCATAGAGGAGTCATAGAGGAGTCATAGAGGAGTCATAGAGGAGTCATAGAGGAGTCATAGAGGAGTCATAGAGGAGTCATAGAGGAGTCATACTGTCATAGAGGAGTCATAGAGGAGTCATAGAGGAGTCATAGAGATAGAGGAGTCATAGAGGAGTCATAGAGGAGTCATAGAGGAGTCATAGAGGAGTCATAGAGGAGTCATAGAGGAGTCATAGAGGAGTCATAGAGGAGTCATAGAGGAGTCATAGAGGAGTCATAGAGGAGTCATAGAGGAGTCATAGAGGAGTCATAGAGGAGTCATAGAGGAGTCATAGAGGAGTCATAGAGGAGTCATAGAGGAGTCATAGAGGAGTCATAGAGGAGTCATAGAGGAGTCATAGAGTCATAGAGGAGTCATAGAGGAGTCATAGAGGAGTCATAGAGGAGTCATAGAGGAGTCATAGAGGAGTCATAGAGGAGTCATAGAGGAGTCATAGAGGAGTCATAGAGGAGTCATAGAGGAGTCATAGTCATAGAGGAGTCATAGAGGAGTCATAGAGGAGTCATAGAGGAGTCATAGAGGAGTCATAGAGGAGTCATAGAGGAGTCATAGAGGAGTCATAGAGGAGTCATAGAGGAGTCATAGAGGAGTCATAGAGGAGTCATAGAGGAGGAGTCATAGAGGAGTCATAGAGGAGTCATAGAGGAGTCATAGAGGAGTCATAGAGGAGTCATAGAGGAGTCATAGAGGAGTCATAGAGGAGTCATAGAGGAGTCATAGAGGAGTCATAGAGGAGTCATACTGTCATAGAGGAGTCATAGAGGAGTCATAGAGGAGTCATAGAGGAGTCATAGAGGAGTCATAGAGGAGTCATAGAGGAGTCATAGAGGAGTCATAGAGGAGTCATATAGGAGTCATAGTCATAGAGGAGTCATAGAGGAGTCATAGAGGAGTCATAGAGGAGTCATAGAGGAGTCATAGAGGAGTCATAGAGGAGTCATAGAGGAGTCATAGAGGAGTCATAGAGGAGTCATACTGTCATAGAGGAGTCATAGAGGAGTCATAGAGGAGTCATAGAGGAGTCATAGAGGAGTCATAGAGGAGTCATAGAGGAGTCATAGAGGAGTCATAGAGGAGTCATAGAGGAGTCATAGAGGAGTCATAGAGGAGTCATAGAGGAGTCATAGAGGAGTCATAGAGGAGTCATAGAGGAGTCATAGAGGAGTCATAGAGGAGTCATAGAGGAGTCATAGATAGAGGAGTCATAGAGGAGTCATAGAGGAGTCATAGAGGAGTCATAGAGGAGTCATAGAGGAGTCATAGAGGAGTCATAGAGGAGTCATAGAGGAGTCATAGAGGAGTCATAGAGAGGAGTCATAGAGGAGTCATAGTCATAGAGGAGTCATAGAGGAGTCACAGAGGAGTCATAGAGGAGTCATATAGAGGAGTCATAGAGGAGTCATAGAGGAGTCATAGAGGAGTCATACTGTCATAGAGGAGTCATAGAGGAGTCATAGAGGAGTCATACTGTCATAGAGGAGTCATAGAGGAGTCATAGAGGAGTCATAGAGGAGTCATAGAGGAGTCATAGAGGAGTCATAGAGGAGTCATAGAGGAGTCATAGAGGAGTCATAGAGGAGTCATAGAGGAGTCATAGAGGAGTCATAGAGGAGTCATAGAGGAGTCATAGAGGAGTCATAGAGAGGAGTCATAGAGGAGTCATAGTCATAGAGGAGTCATAGAGGAGTCATACTGTCATAGAGGAGTCATAGAGGAGTCATAGAGGAGTCATAGAGGAGTCATAGAGGAGTCATAGAGGAGTCATAGAGGAGTCATAGAGGAGTCATAGAGGAGTCATAGAGGAGTCATAGAGGAGTCATAGAGGAGTCATAGAGGAGTCATAGAGGAGTCATAGAGGAGTCATAGAGGAGTCATAGAGGAGTCATAGAGGAGTCATAGAGGAGTCATAGAGGAGTCATAGAGGAGTCATAGAGGAGTCATAGAGGAGTCATAGAGGAGTCATAGAGGAGTCATAGAGGAGTCATAGAGGAGTCATAGAGGAGTCATAGAGGAGTCATAGAGGAGTCATAGAGGAGTCATAGAGGAGTCATAGAGGAGTCATAGAGGAGTCATAGAGGAGTCATAGAGGAGTCATAGAGAGGAGTCATAGAGGAGTCATAGAGGAGTCATATAGAGGAGTCATAGAGGAGTCATAGAGGAGTCATAGAGGAGTCATAGAGGAGTCATAGAGGAGTCATAGAGGAGTCATAGAGGAGTCATAGAGGAGTCATAGAGGAGTCATAGATAGAGGAGTCATAGAGGAGTCATAGAGGAGTCATAGAGGAGTCATAGAGGAGTCATAGAGGAGTCATAGAGGAGTCATAGAGGAGTCATAGAGGAGTCATAGAGGAGTCATAGAGGAGTCATAGAGGAGTCATAGAGGAGTCATAGAGGAGTCATAGAGGAGTCATAGAGGAGTCATAGAGGAGTCATAGAGGAGTCATAGAGGAGTCATAGAGGAGTCATAGAGGAGTCATAGAGGAGTCATAGAGGAGTCATAGAGGAGTCATAGAGGAGTCATAGAGGAGTCATAGAGGAGTCATAGAGGAGTCATAGAGGAGTCATACTGTCATAGAGGAGTCATAGAGGAGTCATAGAGGAGTCATAGAGGAGTCATAGAGGAGTCATAGAGGAGTCATAGAGGAGTCATAGAGGAGTCATAGAGGAGTCATAGAGGAGTCATAGAGGAGTCATAGAGGAGTCATAGAGGAGTCATAGAGGAGTCATAGAGGAGTCATAGAGGAGTCATACTGTCATAGAGGAGTCATAGAGGAGTCATAGAGGAGTCATAGAGGAGTCATAGAGTCATAGAGGAGTCATAGAGGAGTCATAGAGGAGTCATAGAGGAGTCATAGAGGAG
>NW_026916361.1:0-7500 GCF_034315485.1 Pezoporus occidentalis | reverse complement strand
GGGTTAGGGTTAGGGTTAGGGTTAGGGTTAGGGTTAGGGTTGGGTTACCTCTGTGGGTCATTAGAATGCTCTTGAACATGCTTTATTTTGCTCACTTTGTTACATTTACTGTGTTTTCCTATATATATATATATATAGTGTTGCACTCACTTTGTTACAGTTACAGGGGAGAAATGGGTTAGGGTTAGGTTTGGTTAGGGTTAGGGTTAGGGTTAGGGTTAGGGTTGAGAACCTCTGTGGGTCATTAGAATGCTCTTGAACATGTTTTATTTTGCTCACTTTGTTACGTTTACTGTGTTTTCCTATATATATATATATATATAGTATTACACTCACTTTGTTACAGTTACAGGGGAGAAATGGGGTAGGGTTAGGTTTACGGTTAGGGTTAGGGTTAGGGTTAGGGTTAGGGTTGAGAACCTCTGTGGGTCATTAGAATGCTCTTGAACATGCTTTATTTTGCTCACTTTGTTACATTTACTGTGTTTTCCTATATATCTATATATATAGTATTGCACTCACTTTGTTACAGTTACAGGGGAGAAATGGGTTAGGGTTAGGGTTAGGGTTAGGGTTAGGGTTAGGGTTTGAGTTAGGGTTAGGGTTGACCTCTGTGGGTCATTAGAATGCTCTTGAACATGTTTTATTTTGCTCACTTTGTTACGTTTACTGTGTTTTCCTATATATATATATATATAGTATTACACTCACTTTGTTACAGTTACAGGGGAGAAATGGGTTAGGGTTAGGTTTACGGTTAGGGTTAGGGTTAGCGTTAGGGTTAGGGTTGAGAACCTCTGTGGGTCATTAGAATCCTCTTGAACATGCTTTATTTTGATCACTTTGTTACGTTTACTGTGTTTTCCTGTATATATATATAAATATAGTATTACACTCACTTTGTTACAGTTACAGGGGAGAAATGGGTTAGGGTTAGGTTAGGGTTAGTTAGGGTTAGGGTTAGGGTTGGGTTAGGGTTGAGAACCTCTGTGGGTCATTAGAATGCTCTTGAACATGCTTTATTTTGCTCACTTTGTTACATTTACTGTGTTTTCCTATATATATATATATATAGTATTACACTCACTTTGTTACAGTTACAGGGGAGAAATGGGTTAGGGTTAGGGTTAGGTTTAGTTAGGGTTAGGGTTAGGGTTAGGGTTAGGGTTAGACCTCTGTGGGTCATTAGAATGCTCTTGAACATACTTTATTTTGCTCACTTTGTTACGTTTACTGTGTTTTCCTATATATATATATATATAGTATTACACTCACTTTGTTACAGTTACAGGGGAGAAATGGGTTAGGGGTTAGGGTTAGGGTTAGGGTTAGGGTTAGGGTTAGGGTTGAGAACCTCTGTGGGTCATTAGAATGCTCTTGAACATGCTTTATTTTGCTCACTTTGTTACGTTTCCTGTGTTTTCCTGTATATATATATACATATAGTATTACACTCACTTTGTTACAGTTACAGGGGAGAAATGGGTTAGGGTTAGGGTTAGGTTTAGGGTTAGGGTTAGGGTTAGGGTTAGGGTTGAGAACCTCTGTGGGTCATTAGAATGCTCTTGAACATGTTTTATTTTGCTCACTTTGTTACGTTTCCTCTGTTTTCCTGTATATATATATACATATAGTATTACACTCACTTTGTTACAGTTACAGGGGAGAAATGGGTTAGGGTTAGGGTTAGGGTTAGGGTTAGGGTTAGGGTTAGGGTTAGGGTTAGGGTTAGGGTTGAGAACCTCTGTGGGTCATTAGAATGCTCTTGAACATGCTTTATTTTGCTCACTTTGTTACATTTACTGTGTTTTCCTATATATATATATATATAGTATTACACTCACTTTGTTACAGTTACAGGGGAGAAATGGGTTAGGGTTAGGGTTAGGGTTAGGGTTAGGGTTAGGGGGTTGAGAACCTCTGTGGGTCATTAGAATGCTCTTGAACATGCTTTATTTTGCTCACTTTGTTACGTTTACTGTGTTTTCCTATATATATATATATATAGTATTACACTCACTTTGTTACAGTTACAGGGGAGAAATGGGTTAGGGTTAGGGTTAGGGTTAGGGTTAGGGTTAGGGTTAGGGTTGAGAACCTCTGTGGGTCATTAGAATGCTCTTGAACATGCTTTATTTTGCTCACTTTGTTACGTTTACTGTGTTTTCCTGTATATATATATATATAGTATTACACTCACTTTGTTACAGTTACATGGGTTAGGGTTAGGGTTAGGGTTAGGGTTAGGGTTAGGGTTAGGGTTAGGGTTGAGAACCTCTGTGGGTCATTAGAATGCTCTTGAACATGCTTTATTTTGCTCACTTTGTTACGTTTCCTGTGTTTTCCTGTATATATATATATATAGTATTACACTCACTTTGTTACAGTTACAGGGGAGAAATGGGTTAGGGTTAGGGTTAGGGTTAGGGTTAGGGTTAGGGTTAGGGTTAGGGTTGAGAACCTCTGTGGGTCATTAGAATCCTCTCGAACATGCTTTATTTTGATCACTTTGTTACGTTTCCTCTGTTTTCCTGTATATATATATACATATAGTATTACACTCACTTTGTTACAGTTACAGGGGAGAAATGGGTTAGGGTTAGGGTTAGGGTTAGGTTAGGGTTAGGGTTAGGGTTAGGGTTGAGTACCTCTGTGGGTCATTAGAATGCTCTTGAACATGCTTTATTTTGCTCACTTTGTTACATTTACTGTGTTTTCCTATATATATATATATATATAGTGTTGCACTCACTTTGTTACAGTTACAGGGGAGAAATGGGTTAGGGTTAGGGTTAGGGTTAGGGTTAGGGTTGGGGTTGAGAACCTCTGTGGGTTATTAGAATGCTCTTGAACATACTTTATTTTGCTCACTTTGTTACGTTTACTGTGTTTTCCTATATATATATACATATAGTATTACACTCACTTTGTTACAGTTACAGGGGAGAAATGGGGTAGGGTTAGGGTTAGGTTTAGGGTTAGGGTTAGGGTTAGGGTTAGGGTTAGGGTTGAGAACCTCTGTGGGTCATTAGAATGCTCTTGAACATGCTTTATTTTGCTCACTTTGTTACGTTTCCTCTGTTTTCCTGTATATATATATACATATAGTATTACACTCACTTTGTTACAGTTACAGGGGAGAAATGGGTTAGGGTTAGGGTTAGGGTTAGGGTTAGGGTTAGGGTTAGGGTTGAGAACCTCTGTGGGTCATTAGAATGCTCTTGAACATGCTTTATTTTGCTCACTTTGTTACGTTTACTGTGTTTTCCTATATATATATATATATAGTATTACACTCACTTTGTTACAGTTACAGGGGAGAAATGGGTTAGGGTTAGGGTTAGGGTTAGGGTTAGGGTTAGGGTTAGGGTTGAGAACCTCTGTGGGTCATTAGAATGCTCTTGAACATGCTTTATTTTGCTCACTTTGTTACGTTTACTGTGTTTTCCTATATATATATATATATAGTATTACACTCACTTTGTTACAGTTACAGGGGAGAAATGGGTTAGGGTTAGGTTTACGGTTAGGGTTAGGGTTAGGGTTAGGGTTGAGAACCTCTGTGGGTCATTAGAATGCTCTTGAACATGCTTTATTTTCTCACTTTGTTACGTTTCCTGTGTTTTCCTATATATATATATATAGTATTACACTCACTTTGTTACAGTTACAGGGGAGAAATGGGTTAGGGTTAGGTTAGGGTTAGGGTTAGGGTTAGGGTTAGGGTTAGGGTTGAGAACCTCTGTGGGTCATTAGAATGCTCTTGAACATGCTTTATTTTGCTCACTTTGTTACGTTTCCTCTGTTTTCCTGTATATATATATACATATAGTATTACACTCACTTTGTTACAGTTACAGGGGAGAAATGGGTTAGGGTTAGTGTTAGGGTTAGGGTTAGGGTTAGGGTTAGGGTTGAGTACCTCTGTGGGTCATTAGAATGCTCTTGAACATGCTTTATTTTGCTCACTTTGTTACATTTACTGTGTTTTCCTATATATCTATATATATAGTGTTGCACTCACTTTGTTACAGTTACAGGGGAGAAATGGGTTAGGGTTAGGGTTAGGGTTAGGGTTAGGGTTGGGGTTGAGAACCTCTGTGGGTCATTAGAATGCTCTTGAACATACTTTATTTTGCTCACTTTGTTACGTTTACTGTGTTTTCCTATATATCTATATATATAGTATTACACTCGCTTTGTTACAGTTAGAGGGGAGAAATGGGGTAGGGTTAGGTTTACGGTTAGGGTTAGGGTTAGGGTTAGGGTTAGGGTTAGGGTTGAGAACCTCTGTGGGTCATTAGAATCCTCTTGAACATGCTTTATTTTGATCACTTTGTTACGTTTCCTCTGTTTTCCTGTATATATATATACATATAGTATTACACTCACTTTGTTACAGTTACAGGGGAGAAATGGGTTAGGGTTAGGGTTAGGTTTAGGGTTAGGGTTAGGGTTAGGGTTAGGGTTAGGGTTGAGAACCTCTGTGGGTCATTAGAATGCTCTTGAACATGTTTTATTTTGCTCACTTTGTTACGTTTCCTCTGTTTTCCTGTATATATATATACATATAGTATTACACTCACTTTGTTACAGTTACAGGGGAGAAATGGGTTAGGGTTAGTGTTAGGGTTAGGGTTAGGGTTAGGGTTAGGGTTGAGTACCTCTGTGGGTCATTAGAATGCTCTTGAACATGCTTTATTTTGCTCACTTTGTTACATTTACTGTGTTTTCCTATATATCTATATATATAGTGTTGCACTCACTTTGTTACAGTTACAGGGGAGAAATGGGTTAGGGTTAGGGTTAGGGTTAGGGTTAGGGTTGGGGTTGAGAACCTCTGTGGGTCATTAGAATGCTCTTGAACATACTTTATTTTGCTCACTTTGTTACGTTTACTGTGTTTTCCTATATATCTAGATATATAGTATTACACTCGCTTTGTTACAGTTAGAGGGGAGAAATGGGGTAGGGTTAGGTTTACGGTTAGGGTTAGGGTTAGGGTTAGGGTTAGGGTTGAGAACCTCTGTGGGTCATTAGAATCCTCTTGAACATGCTTTATTTTGATCACTTTGTTACGTTTCCTCTGTTTTCCTGTATATATATATACATATAGTATTACACTCACTTTGTTACAGTTACAGGGGAGAAATGGGTTAGGGTTAGGGTTAGGTTTAGGGTTAGGGTTAGGGTTAGGGTTAGGGTTAGGGTTAGGGTTGAACCTCTGTGGGTCATTAGAATGCTCTTGAACATGTTTTATTTTGCTCACTTTGTTACGTTTCCTCTGTTTTCCTGTATATATATATACATATAGTATTACACTCACTTTGTTACAGTTACAGGGGAGAAATGGGTTAGGGTTAGTGTTAGGGTTAGGGTTAGGGTTAGGGTTGAGTACCTCTGTGGGTCATTAGAATGCTCTTGAACATGCTTTATTTTGCTCACTTTGTTACATTTACTGTGTTTTCCTATATATCTATATATATAGTGTTGCACTCACTTTGTTACAGTTACAGGGGAGAAATGGGTTAGGGTTAGGGTTAGGGTTAGGGTTAGGGTTGGGGTTGAGAACCTCTGTGGGTCATTAGAATGCTCTTGAACATACTTTATTTTGCTCACTTTGTTACGTTTACTGTGTTTTCCTATATATCTAGATATATAGTATTACACTCGCTTTGTTACAGTTAGAGGGGAGAAATGGGTTAGGGTTAGGTTAGTTAGGGTTAGGGTTAGGGTTAGGGTTAGGGTTGAGAACCTCTGTGGGTCATTAGAATGCTCTTGAACATGCTTTATTTTGATCACTTTGTTACGTTTCCTCTGTTTTCCTGTATATATATATACATATAGTATTACACTCACTTTGTTACAGTTACAGGGGAGAAATGGGTTAGGGTTAGGGTTAGGTTTAGGGTTAGGGTTAGGGTTAGGGTTAGGGTTGAGAACCTCTGTGGGTCATTAGAATGCTCTTGAACATGTTTTATTTTGCTCACTTTGTTACGTTTCCTCTGTTTTCCTGTATATATATATACATATAGTATTACACTCACTTTGTTACAGCTACAGGGGAGAAATGGGTTAGGGTTAGTGTTAGGGTTAGGGTTAGGGTTAGGGTTGAGTACCTCTGTGGGTCATTAGAATGCTCTTGAACATGCTTTATTTTGCTCACTTTGTTACATTTACTGTGTTTTCCTATATATCTATATATATAGAGTTGCACTATATATATACATATAGTATTACACTCACTTTGTTACAGTTACAGGGGAGAAATGGGTTAGGGTTAGGGTTAGGTTTAGGGTTAGGGTTAGGGTTAGGGTTAGGGTTAGGGTTGAGAACCTCTGTGGGTCATTAGAATGCTCTTGAACATGTTTTATTTTGCTCACTTTGTTACGTTTCCTCTGTTTTCCTGTATATATATATACATATAGTATTACACTCACTTTGTTACAGTTACAGGGGAGAAATGGGTTAGGGTTAGTAGGGTTAGGTTAGGGTTAGGGTTAGGGTTAGGGTTAGGGTACCTCTGTGGGTCATTAGAATGCTCTTGAACATGCTTTATTTTGCTCACTTTGTTACATTTACTGTGTTTTCCTATATATATATATATATAGTGTTGCACTCACTTTGTTACAGTTACAGGGGAGAAATGGGTTAGGGTTAGGGTTAGGGTTAGGGTTAGGGTTGGGGTTGAGAACCTCTGTGGGTCATTAGAATGCTCTTGAACATACTTTATTTTGCTCACTTTGTTACGTTTACTGTGTTTTCCTATATATCTAGATATATAGTATTACACTCGCTTTGTTACAGTTAGAGGGGAGAAATGGGGTAGGGTTAGGTTTACGGTTAGGGTTAGGGTTAGGGTTAGGGTTAGGGTTAGGGTTAGGGTTGAGAACCTCTGTGGGTCATTAGAATCCTCTTGAACATGCTTTATTTTGATCACTTTGTTACGTTTCCTCTGTTTTCCTGTATATATATATACATATAGTATTACACTCACTTTGTTACAGTTACAGGGGAGAAATGGGTTAGGGTTAGGGTTAGGTTTAGGGTTAGGGTTAGGGTTAGGGTTAGGGTTAGGGTTGAGAACCTCTGTGGGTCATTAGAATGCTCTTGAACATGTTTTATTTTGCTCACTTTGTTACGTTTCCTCTGTTTTCCTGTATATATATATACATATAGTATTACACTCACTTTGTTACAGTTACAGGGGAGAAATGGGTTAGGGTTAGTGTTAGGGTTAGGGTTAGGGTTAGGGTTGAGTACCTCTGTGGGTCATTAGAATGCTCTTGAACATGCTTTATTTTGCTCACTTTGTTACATTTACTGTGTTTTCCTATATATCTATATATATAGTGTTGCACTCACTTTGTTACAGTTACAGGGGAGAAATGGGTTAGGGTTAGGGTTAGGGTTAGGGTTAGGGTCTGGGTTGAGAACCGTATTACACTCACTTTGTTACAGTTACAGGGGAGAAATGGGTTAGGGTTAGGGTTAGGTTTA
>NW_026916360.1:0-20261 GCF_034315485.1 Pezoporus occidentalis | reverse complement strand
CATCCTGACACGTAGGAAGTCAAGGAAGAGGGCCAAGAGACCTGCGTGGCTAAATAGGGAATTGCTGGGTAAGCTCAAGTGGAAGAGGAGAGTTTACAGGTCATGGAAGGAGGGGCTGGCCACTTGGGAGAAATATAAGGCTGCTGCTAGGGGATGTAGGAAGGCAGCTAGGAGGACTAAGGCATCCTTAGAATTAAACCTGGCGAGAAGGGTCAAGGACAGCAAAAAGAGCTTTTTCAAATACATGGCAGACAAAACTAACACCAGAGGCAATGTAGGCCCACTGATGAACGGGATGGGTGCCCTGGTGACAGAAGATACAGAGATGGCAGAGTTACTGAATGCCTTCTGTGTCTCTGTCTACTCTGCTGCAGGCAGTCCTGAAGAGCCCTGTACCCCTGAGACCTTAGATGAAGTCAGGTCGACGGAGCGGTTTGCCTTAGTCGATGAGGATTGGGTTAGAGAGCAGTTGAGCAATCTGGACATCCATAAATCCATGGGTCCAGATGGGATGCACCTGCAGGTGCTGAGGGAACTGGCGGAAGTCATTGCTAGACCACTCGCCATCATCTTTACCAAGTCTTGGGAAACGGGAGAGGTGCCTGAGGACTGGAGGAAGGCAAATGTCACTGCAGTCTTCAAAAAGGGCAAGAAGGAGGACCCGGGTAACTATAGACCGGTCAGCCTCACCTCCATCCCTGGGAAAGTGATGGAACACCTTGTCCTTGGTGCCATCTTAAGGCATATCAAGGATGAGAGGGTTATGAGGGGCAGTCAACATGGCTTCACCAGGGGGAAATCATGTTTGACCAATCTCTTAGCCTTTTATGAGGAAATAACACGGTGGATGGATGATGGCAGAGCGGTGGATGTGGTCTACCTTGACTTCAGCAAAGCATTTGACACAGTCTCCCACGGCATCCTCACAGCTAAATTGAGGAAGTGTGGTCTGGGTGATCAGGTAGTGAGGTGGACTGTGAACTGGCTGAAGGAGAGAAGCCAGAGAGTTGTAGTCTATGGGGCGGAGTCTAGTTGGAGGCCTGTAACCAGTGGAGTGCCTCAAGGGTCAGTACTGGGACCAGTATTATTTAATATATTCATCAACGATTTAGAGGAGGGAATTGAGTGTACTATCAGCAAGTTTGCTGATGACACTAAGCTGGGAGGAGTGGCTGACACGCCAGAAGGCTGTGCTGCCATCCAGCGAGACCTGGACAGGCTGGAGAGTTGGGCAGGGAATAACTGGATGAAATATAACAAGGGAAAGCGTAGAGTCCTGCATCTGGGCAGGAACAACCCCAGGTTCCAGTCTAGGTTGGGGAACGACCTGTTAGAGAGCAGTGTAGGGGAGAGGGACCTGGGCCTCTGCCCTGGTGAGACCCCATCTGGAATATTGTGTCCAGTTCTGGGTCCCTCAGATCAAGAAGGACAGGGAGCTGCTGGAGAGAGTCCAGCGCAGGGCAACGAAGATGATAAAGGGAGTGGAGCATCTCCCTTATGAGGAAAGACTGAGGGAGCTGGGTCTCTATAGTTTAGAGAAGAGGAGACTGAGGGGTGACCTTATAAGTGTCTATAAATATATAAAGGGGGAGTGCCACGAGGATGGAGCCAGGCTCTACTCAGTGGCAAACAATGATAGGACAAGGGGTAATGGGTACTGGAACACAAGAGGTTCCAAAACTTGAGAAGAAACTTCTTCTCAGTGAGGGTGACGGAACACTGGAACAGGCTGCCCAGGGAGGTTTTCTCCTTCCCTGGAGACATTCACAACCCGCCTGGACACATTCCTGTGTAACATTTTCTAGGTGTTCCTGCTCCGGCAGGGGGATTGGACAGCAGCTCCCTGCTCCTAAATTGTGATGCATGTGGATGTGACTAATCCTGTCCTGTTTGGTTTTTGTTCTTCCCCAAGGAGGAGGACCACGCCGACGCCAAGTGGCTTTTTGGGCCATCAGCGGCAAAGCGTCAGTGGCTGTGATGCTCGAAGGTGACACCAGCAGTGGCCAAAGGAGCCGGGCCAGCAGCAGGGCCACTCGCTGACCCTGCGGGATCAGAAGGCTCCACTTATCACCCAGAAACCTTCCTCTAGCTCTTATTAAACACTTGAACATCCCAGGAAGCTTCTGGCGTTGTTGTCCAAGTTTCCAGGTGAGGACGAAGCAGCGGCAAATACGGTGCAAAGCCCATGGCGACAGTCCCCAGCCACACCCTGTGACGTCCCCCCAGCCACGCCCTGTGACGTCCCCCAGCCACGCCCTGTGACGTTGCTGCTGGCACTGCTTCTATTCCACCCAGTGACTTCCACAGGGCACTTGCTGTGGGAGACGACTCTGAGGAGGTCTCAGAGGAGCCCGTGCAGCAGCATCACTCAGCGCCCGAGAGGAAGGTCTTTCTGGACTGCCAGTGCCAGCAGCACCCGGGGTGCACCAGCCCTGTGCTATGGAGCCACAGTATGTGGGGGGCTTCCCGGCCTCTGCCTGGGCGTCCATTTTCCAGAAGCACCCTCAGCTGCTGTTCTTGCTGAAGGCCTGGGTGTCTCGGGAGATGAAGCGGTTCTTTGGTGTGCAGAGCTTTAAGGCGTTCATGCTGACACGCATGATCCTGGAGGCGCTGCCCGTCTACGGCCTGGATGAAGGCATCCTGGTTGCGGTGCTGCGCCCCGAGCTGCAGAGCCACGCGTCCAGGTTTGTGCGAAGGCTCCTTGAGGCCACAGAGAAGGAGTGCGTGGACGAAGCGCTGAAACTCATGATCCGCCGGGAGAAGGGGCACAGAGCCAGCGACTGCTGGTCTGAGTTCAGCTGGTGGCAGGAGGGCGGCCCTGTGGCCAGCACCAGCTGGACGGCCTGCCAGGAGCGATGCAAGGGCAAGCTCGTGGTGAGAACCAGCTCCTCTGGCAGCCAGCACAGAGGCGAGTGGATCAGCACGACCAGAGTGACCCCCTCTGACCGCCCCGTGGGGTGGGAGCAGAGCCCCGAGCCCGGCCCCAGCCCCGCTGCCTGCACGCTTGGGACCCCTGTGCCCGGAGCAGCCCCCTCCAGCAGCGTGGACGCAGACGCGCTCCCGAGCACCTCGACCGCTGCCGTGCAGGGGGGTCCTGCCTGCGTCCCCGCTCCCACCCCAGCGCAGCAGGAAGATGCGCAGCAGGAGCCAGGGCAGGCTGTGCCCGGGGCCTCTGCTCCCCTCCGGGGCAGGGCCCGCTCCAAGCGCAGGCCCCACCGCGCGCGCAAGAGGAAGACCCGCAGCTCTCAAGACTCCGCTGCACCTGCCAAGAAGCTGCCCCGCCAGTGACGCTCGAAGGTGACACCAGCAGTGGCCGAAGGAGCCGGGCCAGCAGCAGGGCCACTCGCTGACCCTGCGTGACCAGGGGGCTCCATTTTTCACCCGCAAACCTTCCTCCTATTAAACACTTGAACATCCCAGAAAGCGTCTGGCGTTGCTGTCCAAGTTTCCAGCTGAGGATGAAGCATCCTCCTACCCTACAGCCCCCCCTTCACACGCACTTCATCCTTCCTGAGGGTGCTTCAACACAGGGCCTTCCCTTGGAAGGTGCCTCTGTTGGTGCCTCAGTTCGAGACATAGCAGCTGGAACAACTTTTGTGTCCTTTAAGGGAGGAACGTGTCCCCATGTCCCCCCAGCTCCCCGCTGCCGTTCTAACCAGCAAGTCTCAAAGCAAAGGCTCAGGAACCTGAGCAGAGCTTTGGCAGAGCCAAGCTACCCAACCGAAAAGCTGCCCCCCATAGCTTCCCTCTGCCCAGGCACGCTTCCTGCCTAGGCTTTCGTTGTCCCCGGGGCACTGCTCGGTGCACCTCTGACAGAGCTGGCCTCCAGGTCCAGGGCCCTGGCTCTACAGGCCCCCGGGTGCTGCCCTGGCAGCTCTGTTGCCCTGGGCGCCCAGCACTGTGCTTCCTTCTCCTCTTCCCTCCTCTCCTCTCCACCCTCCCCAGCAGAGCTGTGCAGCCATGGCAGGGCACACTGCCAGAGACCAGAGGGTGCAGGGACCACCGAGAGCAGGGCTGCAGCCGAGCTGCCATAGCAAAGCCTTGCGAGAGGGCTGCCCTTCAGTAGGACTGAAACTCCTCTGTCCTGCAGTGGCCTTGCCCTGCCCCACCAAAGCTCACCCCCTGCTGGGTGCGTATTTCACAGCCACCACGGAAAGACCCCCGGTGTCAGACACAGCGCTTTGCATAGAGCTCTTTGCTGATCAGACGGAAGCACGGCCGGTAACAGCCTGGCTGGCCGGCGCTGCTGCTGCTTGTGCTCCTGGAGGAGGCTTTTGCTGGACATCGATCTTGGGAGCCTCTGTGCCTCAGAGGTTTTCCTGGATCCCGCCGTTGGGCACCGGATCTGCTCCCCAGAGCTGAGGAACTGAATAGAAAGCTCTGTAGCCCTGCGTGCAGAGAGAGGTGCAGAGCAACACTACAGGCCTGCTCGGGACACACGTGGTGAGATCCGCTTCTGGCTGGAGAGATCAGATCCATGGTGCCTGGGATGCGACCCCAGCCTGCAGCGCTCCACACCATGAGAGCTGTCAGGAGAAGCCCCCCTTGGCCCAGGGGTTGGAGGAAGTCAAAGCAAGAAAGGGCAGTGCTGGGCAAGGGCTATGCTTGGAGATCCTTACACGAGGGACTCCTCCTCACCACCCCAGAAACGGGCTTCCCCCACCCCCGGCTGGGCCATCAGCCCCCAGCTGGCCCGCGTCTGTCCTGAAGCTGGTCCACACTCACCTTTGCACATATGAGTACTGCGAAGGGCAAAGCCTCAGCTTGTGCTCTGGGCTCTCCTCATCCTCTCCTGGTGTCTCGCCACCACGTGGGAATGCCACGAATGCAGGACCCTGCACGCAGAGGTAAGAATAGGAGATGTCGCTGGGCAATGGGAAGGTGCCTCGAGCTGGTACAGTCCCGCAGCGGACAGTCAGCCCCCACGCTCCTCTGCCTTAGGGACCTTCCCACCTTGGCTCCCTGGAGGACAGGAATGCTCTTTTCCTGTTTTCCAGCATCCTCTGCTTGTGGGTACTGGCTTCCCCTGTTCAAACACAGCTGTGTGGTCGAACAACAGTTATTATTATTATTATTATTATTATTGCTCTTTATTATTATTATTTCACTGGTTTTCCTCCACTTTGCTTCTGCTTTGAGCAGTGGCAATTTCAGTGCAGGACTGCAAAAACGTGCTGGAAAGGACAGCGGAGAGACAGAAACTCTGCTCTGGGTCATCCCTACAGTAATACTAAAAGCATGGTACTGGATTCTGCTCTGTCTGTGGCCAAGTAGCTGCTTCTTACGTACAACCACCAAACACTTTGGTCACGGAGGTGAATTCCATGATCACAATTGTACTGTATTAAAACTGCTTTACAGAAGTGCCTTGCTGGAAACCGCTTAACTGGCATGGTTCTTCCTGCTTCTCCATTCCCCATCTATGGATGTGAGAAATGAAACAGAGCTTGTAGATCCTGCTGCCAGTGCCGGGTTAGTTCAGTGACACCAACCTGTGAGTGGGTGCGATGCACTGCTTGGTGTTTCCACCAGCTGTGCCACACTTACTAGGTATCAAGAAGCTTACTTTGAGAGCAAAAGCTCGAGGAGGAGCAATGACCCATCCGGTAACCAAGCTGAGTTGATGGAGTTTGAGAGCTGATTCATGTTTTGGATTCCAAGTGCAGGAGCTGAGTTTGAGAGCTGGAGCCCTTCCGGTGGCTGTCACATGGACACTGGGCTTTGTATGGAGTCGGTGTTTGCCGTGAGGATTCTCCAGGCCAGCCCAGCCCAGGGCCAGGCAGCAGGGAACCCCTGGGGATGCTCTGAGGACACCTCTGAGATCAGATGACAGCGAACAGCCAGGGCCAGGGTGGCTGCCCCACCACCGAGTGCCACCATGGGGGTGAAAACTGGGTGCGATGGAGCAGCCAAACTTTTAAACCTCACTGCTAAACCTAACCCAAACCTGTAATCCTAAACCTAACTCTACACCTAACCCTAAAACTCAACCTAACCGAAAACCTAATCCCTAAGTCTAACCTTTACCCAACCCCCTAAACCTATCCCTAGCTCCTAAACTTAATCCTAACCAGAACACTAAACATAACCCTAACCCCCAAGTCTAAACCTAACACTAACCCAATCCCTGCCCTTAACCCGAACACTAAACGTGACCCCTAAGCCTAATGCTAAAGCTACCCCTAACCATAGCCCTACCCCTAACCCAAACCCTAAGCCTAAACCTAACTCTAAACCCCCTAACCTTAACTCTAACACTAACCCTAAACTTAACTCCTAACCCTAATGCTGACCCTAACCCAAAATTGCTCATGTACTGGGACGAGCAGTTTGTAATCCACCTCTATCAGCTGCTGCAGCTGTCTGAGGAGTGGCCACTCAGTCAAGTCCCAGAGAAACTCTTCCTTTAGGCACTGGGACCTGCCTGAAAGGTCAGGAGCCGATACACTAGCCCTGGAGAACATCGTGGCCTCACCATCCTTGGTCACCAGCCTCAGCTTTTCACGGTCCTTTGCCCTCACCCGTTTTCAGCGCACACCTCTTCTGCTTGGGACGTGACTGCTCCTCAAACCCCACCAACCACTGCTCCTCCGTTGCAGGACTCCTGCTGCTGCTCCCCGCCTGCAGCACATTTGGAAGCACAGCTCACATCGGCCGCAAGGGGACACTGAGGAAGAGAAAGGTAGAAAATTTCACACAAAGATCATCTCAATGAGAACCGCTCTAGAAAGGATAAAACCTGCTCCTCAGAGCAGTGGACAAAGAGGAGGTTTCTTGCTGCTTACTGCAGAGAGAAATAGCACAAAAATTGTTATCTTTTATTCCTGAACTTCCTTTGAAAATGCTGCAGCAACTCATCACCGATGTGCCACGTGATGCTGTCAAATCACATGGGGAACCATTCTGTATTAAATTCACTCCTTTACTAAAGGCTCAAGAACTTTGGGCAGAACTGCAGTTAAAAGCCTGAAATCCATTCTCAGTTTAACTGCTTCACTAAGGCAAGAGATTTGAACCCTATCTCTTTGCCTAGGTACTTCCATTTCTATTCCCAAAAAGAATCAACCTGCTTTTGGGTGGCAGGAAGATGTCCAAGGAGGACATCCTTATTCTTTTCTCACCTAAGAGTGTGTCCTCTCCTCTTCTTTTCTCCCACTTGTCTGTCTCTATTATCAGCATTCTGCAGCACAGCCTATCTTTAACCACCCATCCCTGCAGCACTGAGCGTGAAGCCCCAGGAGACACACAGGCAAGCAGGGTGCAGGACCAGCACTTCCCAACCACCACAAAGGCAAGCCCAGCAAAGTACAACTTGTGCTTTTAAAACCTCTCTCCATTTTTATCTGTTGGATGTGCAGAGATCAAACCTCTCCGTAACTCTTACCACCAGTGACTCGTATCAGCTGCAGTGCCAGCTTGTCTCCGTCTCAGGACAACTGAATACACCTGGATGGTTTGTCAGGCAGGGTGAAAATATGGGACTTGTGTTTTGTTTCCGGATCCATTGGCATCACTTTCCCAACACAATGCATCAGCACTTGCCCACTTATTCTGAAGCAGGAGCTGCATTTCTCAAGAAGCGCCAGCTTTTACCACCTTTCATTTATCACAGCCCTAGTGAGCAGTGATTAACATCTCATGTGAGCACCAAGCAACGTGCTCTGGAGGAAAACAGAAAGATGCTGCTGCCAGGAAGCAGTTCAAGATCATTTCTGGGTACCAGAATCTTGCATAACGTTAAGAGAAAAGCCTAACACGCAGCAGCTTCTTGCTGTCCCCTATGTGTGACGATGAAATATGCAGCTGAGCAGAGCAAACCAACTGGAGCAACTAGTAATGGGCTCTTGTTTCCAGTGTTCCAAGAGTGTTTCCAGGACCCTTCCAAGTGCAGTTGCTTTGAGGAGAAGAGGCACCCTCTAGCGGAATTCCTCTTTCCCCTTCCCTTCACCTCGACCAGAGTATTTTAAGCTGTATGGACAGACTTGCCAACACTTTCACCTTCAATTCTTTGCAAGGGAATTTCTGACAACACACAGCACTGAATGAACCGTATAAACCCGAGCCGTTTCCCTCCCAGCTCGTTGCTCACGCAGCTCCGGAGCCCTCGCCAGGCAGCCAAGCACCGGGAACAGCGAGTCCCGTCGTGGGGACCAGGAAGTGCCTGTTCTTGGTACAGCGACAAGGGGGGCATCCGGGGCTGCCCGGCCCCGGAGCGGCTGCGGCCCCGCGGCGCTGGGCACACGCTGCATTCCCGGCTCCGGCCACGCTGCAGGGAGCGGGCGTCTGCCGGGCTCCTGGGCTCTGAGCGTGCTCAGCCGGAGAGCAGCCAGCTCCAGGGCTGTGCCAGAGGAGGTTTACATTGGACGTTAGGAACGATTGCGACGCCAAAAGGGTGCTCAGGCATTGGAAGAGGCTGCCCAGGGCAGTGCTGGAGTCACCGTCCCTGCAAGTGTTCACACAGCGCGTAGACGAGGTCCTCAGTGACATGGGTTAGTGGTGACCTTGGCAGTGCTGGGGGATGACTGGACTTGATGATCTTAAAGGTCTCTTCCAACCTGCTTGATTCTTTGATTCTAAAAGCAGCTCCGCAGCTCCTCCGAGTTGCAGCCCCCTTGTGTGTCATTGCTGGGACTGCTCTGCCCTTTGCAATACGTGTCTTATTCCTGGGCTCCTGAGCAAGAGGAGCTTTCTTTCCCTGCTTTTGAATCGCCCTAGAAAGCAGCGGGCTACTCCTCACCAGTGCAGTGCTGAGCGGCAGTGCTGGCTTTGATGCGCGGATTGACTCCACAACTCGTTAAAAGTTGTAAAGTAGGTATGCTTTTATTCAGCGCTGAGACGCACGGGGATAATTCCTCAAAGTCATGCGTACCTCAGTGTTGTTTCCCTCTACATTTATCCTCTAAAGTTATATATATTCATAAGGTTGCACAACACGCCTATACATATTCATGTCCTATCCCCGCTTCGTATTATAATGAGCCAGAAGGTCCTCTGCGCCTGCGCATCGCCCCCTCTGGTCATGGGCAGGGGTCTCAAGATGAAGTAACTGAGTCTTCCTCCTGTGGGTAGGGGTCTTCAAGATGAAGTAAATGAGTCTTCCTCTCCTTGCACTTTTCACCTTTTTAGTTTTTATGTGTGGCCTTAGAGTTTGGTCAGTGTCCCAGCCGTAAATCCTCTACTTCTCCCCTTTATCAGTAGAGTTTGATCAGTGTCCCAGCCGTAAATCCTCTGCTTCTCCCCTTTATCAGTAGATTCAGGCGTCTGCTTATTAACAGGACCGGAGGTCTCTGTTCCGCTTAGCAGGCATTTACAACACTCCTTTTGTTTAAACAAATTCCTCTAACCCCCTTGTACAACTCCCCTGTACTACCCCCCTGTACAATGGTCAACCCTCTGTATCAGCTTTACCTGGCTCTGTGTCCAGCTCCTTCCCAGTCTTAGGATGTGGCTCCCAGCAGATGGGTGCCCCAGCAGCCATTTACTGCCCTGAAGGACGCAGCCGTGACAGCAGCACGGGCTGCCCAAGGCAGCCTTTGGCTCTTCTGCTTTTAAGGCTTTTCCTCCTGTGCTTTCTGAGAACTGCACAGTCTGACCTGGCTTAGCAAGACTTCAGCCTGGCTTGAGCTAAAGGAGACCAGGGTAGCGATTGCTTCCCTCGCAGAGGCGTAAACTACAAGTGATTGTCTTAACATTGCTTCTGAGTTTTACATTGCCCTTTCCATGAGGCTGCTGGGGAAGCACATCCCTGCTGCACCCATAAGGTGCCTGTGCTCTCCTGTTTTGGTTTCTGCAGCTTTCTTATAGTTGCCCATGTAGCACCTCATAGTGTTGGGAAGCACCATGCTCTGGTCAGCACTCTGGCTGCCAGATCCAGAGGGGAGAGGCGTCACCACTTGCTTGTTCTCCCAAATACCCCTTAAGGTCCCAGGCTAGCCCTAAACAGAGATTTGCTTGCTTGTGAGGTTTGGGCTCCCCTTGTCCACAGTCAGCTGCGGGCGTGTTCATGTGGTGTGAGGTGGCTGCATGCAGAGTCATGCTGTTGTCAGTGCTGATCCATGGCTTTAATTACAAACTAATCTTTTCTTAGTCTTGGATAAGTTAAAAGAGACGACTGCAGCTCAGCCCCAGCTTGGGAGTGCTTCAGTTCAGTCCTGGGGAGCCCTCATCTGCAGCAAAACTCAACCGGAGCGTGAATGTCTCTGGGCAGAAGCTGGTTTTTGTGTCCCACCACCAGTCCCCCGGCATCGAGAATGCAACTCCCACAGGTTGAGATAAGAACAGTTTAGTAACTAAGCAAATCACTACTGCTACCACCAATGATAATAATGATGAAGGAAATAACAAGGGAAGAGAATACATCATCTCACCACCAGCCGACCGATAACCGCCCCCCCCAGCCCGACCAAGCTTGCTCTCTTCCAACCCTGCCCTCCCAGCCAACTCGGGCATGCGTGCTGTGGTAGCTTTTGGCTCCCTGTCTCTGCTTCCTCCTGGCTCCCCCTCCTCCCTGGCAGAGCATCTCACAAAGTCCTTGGCCAAACCAAAACATCGGTCCGTTCCCGCTGAAAGTCAAAACACAGCACTGCACCAGCTACCAAGAAGGGGAAAAAATGACTGCTACTGCTGAACCCAGGACATATCACCTCCTGTGTTCACGTTGCTCAGATCCCACATTTTCAATATACCATCACTCTTATCTCAGTGCACTCTTATCTTAGTGCATGGACCAGTCCCTATAAAGCTGCTGAGTCCATCTGGTCCATGATGTCAGGCTCCATCTCTTGTAACAGTCTTCCAGAGCAGGAGAGACTGTGTGCAGTGTTCACACTCGTGAATATCCTGGGCAATAGTGTCCATTGCTAAGACCCCTCGAGGTCCATCTCTTTTGCATCTCTGCCCTGATGGCCTGAAGTGCCATGGGCCCACCAGGCTCAAAATAATTCACTGTCCCCTTCAGCAGCTTCTGCAGCTTGTTGCTGGGGACTCCATACAGCTGCCTTCCATCTCCAATGCTTCCAAAGCACTGGAGGGGCCCAGTGGACTAGATACTTGCCCATACTGTCCCACACAACCTGCCACTCATGACTGTCCAGCCTTGGGGAAAACCTCTTGGTCCCCCTGTATTGTCGTCTAACCCCAGACAAGACCCAAACCTGACTCTGCTTAACTTCTGAGATCAGACAAAATGGTTGTGGGTAGAACACAGTCTGTGTGTGTGCCAACATGCTGATCCCCATCACAATCAGCAGGCAGGTCCCAAGGATACCCAAAGCCCATTCAAATCCTTCAGAACTCTCAGTTGATGCTGCTGTAGGGGCTGGTGTAGCTGCTGTGGTCACTGGGGCCAGCTGCTGTGCTTGCCGGCTCTCCCAGCAGCTTCTCTTTTCCTGAGTCCAGCTCTTCCCCCTCTGCCTTGCTGGGAAATGCTGCGTGGTCTCCTGCGTCCTCCTGGGGCTCGGCGGGCGGCTGCCGGGAAATGCTCTCGGCCGTCGCAGGGCTGGGCTCCTCCGCGGGGCTCGGCTCCTCCGCCGCCTTCTCCCGCTGCTCGGCAGCCGCCTCCTTCTGCTCTTCGACCGCCCCGACCTCCTCCACCGGCAGCCGTCCCCTCGCGGCCTCCGGCCCCGGCCGCCGCTGCCGGGGCCGCTTTCCCGTTCGGCTGCCGCCGGCTCCCGGGGCCGCTCCCCCTCGGCTCCCCGCAGCCTCACGAAGATGGAGAGTAGGGTGAGAGCCAGGACGGTGAAGAGCAGCCGGACGGCCAGGTACAAGTCCACGGCCACGTCCGTCCCGCCCTGCTGCTGGGGCCCGCCCGTATTACAAGCCATTGCCATAAAGCACAGTGAGACAAGAACCTTAGCCCAGGCCCCATACTTGATAAACACTAACACAGCAAATACCGGCTCTACGGTTACAACGGTCTGAAGCTGTGAGATCAAGCGAAACAACTCTGAGAGCCAATAAATCAGCATTGTGACCAGTGACTATTAATCCAGTCAGATCTGGTTATCTCAACCCTTCGTGCCCCACGTTGGGCGCCAAAAAGAACTGTCGTGGTTTAAACCCAGTCAGGTAATTCGTTCGCAGGGACGGAGAGGAAAATCGAAAAGAATGCAACTCCCACGGGTTGAGATAAGAACAGTTTAGTAACTAAGGTATAACACAGATCACTACTGCTACCACCAATGATAATAATGATGAAGGAAATAACAAGGGAAGAGAATACATCATCTCAACTGCCCCCCCCAGCCCGACCAAGCTCTGACCGATACCTCTTCCAACCCTGCAGTCTCCCAGCCCTTCCGGCTAACTTTACATCCTGGGCATGACGTGCTGTGGTATGGAATACCTCTTTGGTCAGTTTGGGTCAGGTGTCCTGTCTCTGCTTCCTCCTGGCTCCCCCTCCTCCCTGGCAGAGCATGAGGCTCACAAAGTCCTTGGCCAAACCAAAACATCGCTTTTATCAGCTCCGTTCCCGAGCTGAAAGTCAAAACACAGCACTGCACCAGGGGACAATGTCTCTGGGCAGAAGCTGGGTTTTGTGTCCCACCACCAGTCCCCTGACATCGAGCTGCTGGCTCCCCCAGCCTTGCTCTGCCCTCGCCACCGTGCAGCTCGTCCCTCTGATCTCCTCCGGTGGCTCAGCCGAGCTTCTGGCTCACATACACCTCCTGTGTTGGGTTGGATGTCCCAGGAGGTTTTGCTGAGCCAGACCCCACTTTCTGCAGGGGACACAGGAGGAGGAAGGCAAGACAGGGGCCTGTGGCTCTTGGGGGATGCTGCACCCCTAGATGCAGTGTAATGGTCAGGTCTTGGTCAACACCTGTTATTCATGGTCTTGCTTTGGGCACTGCCTTCAGGGCTTTCTGAGTGGCTGCACAGCATTTTGCCTCTCCCTTTGCAGGTGCCTGGGATGGGATTTGAGGGTGGCATCCAGCTCAGGCCATTCAAGCCTTTGGACACCTCTATAAGCTAGCAAGCATTAGCCCCAGGCTGCAAGTGGAAATGGTGACACCAGAAACACAACATCCTGGTAAGCAGAGCTTGGGGGGATCCCCAAAATAAACCATCCCTTTGGGGACCCTCCCATGCCCTGGGGAGCAGCCCCTGTATGACACCCCATTTCCATGGGCCTCCCAGAAATGCACTGCAGCTCCAGCCCCAGGGGATGCTGCAGGCACCAGGTTAGCGTGAAGTGTCCGTGCCCATAGCAGGGGGTTTGGAACTGGATGATCTTAAGGTCCTTTCCAACCCAAACTGTTCTGTGATTCTAGGATTCTCTGTTCCCCCCATCCTGGCTTTTTAGCTCCTGCCTCCCAGGGCCACGCTGGCAGCCCCAGCGCCTTCCCAGGGAGCCCTGCCAGCTCATAAACTGCTTTTCATCTCTAAAAGAAGGTCCTTTGTGCAGCCTCTTGTCAGCAGGGCCTGTCCCATTGCTAGAGCTACGGCCCTTTTGCTGCCGGACACACCTATTTGTTTTACCAGCTCCTTTCTGGATCTGTCAGATTTCTCTGCCACCTAAAAGAAAATCCTGAGAAAAACTCGGCCCTGGTCCTGTGCCCTCGTCACCCTTCCTGATTCAGGAAAACCCTCCCTCCCCTGGAGTGATTTTCTGCAGGCAATGGCCTCAAACCAGCCTGCTCAGCTACAGCTCCTTGGCACAGCTTTGCTTTCTGGCTTTCAGTCTCCCACAGCATCCTCACGGCTAAATTGAGGAAGTGTGGACTGGATGATCAGGTAGTGAGGTGGACTGTGAACTGGCTGAAGGAGAGAGCCTGTAACCAGTGGAGTGCCTCAAGGGTCAGTACTGGGACCGGTATTATTTAATATATTCATCAACGATTTAGATGAGGGAATTGAGTGTACTATCAGCAAGTTTGCTGATGACACTAATCTGGGAGGAGTGGCTGACACGCCAGAAGGCTGTGCTGCCATCCAGCGAGACCTGGACAGGCTGGAGAGTTGGGCAGGGAATAACTGGATGAAATATAACAAGGGAAAGCGTAGAGTCCTGCATCTGGGCAGGAACAACCCCAGGTTCCAGTCTAGGTTGGGGAACGACCTGTTAGAGAGCAGTGTAGGGGAGAGGGACCTGGGGGTCCTAGTGGACGACAGGATGACCATGAGCCAACACTGTGCCCTTGTGGCCAAGAAGGCCAATGGCATCCTGGGGTGTATTAGAAGGGGGGTGGTTAGTAGGTCGAGAGAGGTCCTCCTTCCCCTCTACTCTGCCCTGGTGAGACCCCATCTGGAATATTGTGTCCAGTTCTGGGTCCCTCAGATCAAGAAGGACAGGGAGCTGCTGGAGAGAGTCCAGCGCAGGGCAAAGAAGATGATGAAGGGAGTGGAGCATCTCCCTTATGAGGAAAGACTGAGGGAGCTGGGTCTCTATAGTTTGGAGAAGAGGAGACTGAGGGGTGACCTTATAAGTGTCTATAAATATATAAAGGGGGAGTGTCACGAGGATGGAGCCAGGCTCTACTCAGTGGCAAACAATGATAGGACAAGGGGTAATGGGTGCAAACTGGAACACAAGAGGTTCCACTTAAACTTGAGAAGAAACTTCTTCTCAGTGAGGGTGACGGAACACTGGAACAGGCTGCCCAGGGAGGTTGTGGAGTCTCCTTCCCTGGAGACATTCAAAACCCGCCTGGACACATTCCTGTGTAACATTATCTAGGTGTTCCTGCTCCGGCAGGGGGATTGGACTAGATGATCTTTCGAGGTCCCTTCCAATCTCTAGCATACTGTGATACTGTGTGATACTGTAAAACGGTTGTGCCCGTGGTGGCAGGGCTGGGGACGGCGTGGTTTGCATCGAGGTCCCTGGGAAGGGCTGGGGACAATGATGTCCCTATAGAGCATCAGCAGGAATGACGCAGATACGCCGAGGGGGTTTCTCACGGAATGCTTCCCCTCCATGCACAAAACCTCCCCAGATTAGTGGGTTTGGGATATTGACCTCATGTGCCCATCAGGCAGCAGGAACTGGCCCAGCTCCTAGGATTAGCACGGGGGCTGCAGTGCAGCATGAAGGATGGCTTTTCTTCTATAGGATCCTGGCCCTGTGCTTTCCCTGCTGCCAGGAGCCTTCCCAGGGGATTGCACTGCTTGTTAGGGACATTTGGAAAAGGGAAATATGCGGCCTTCCTGAGCTGTGGGTGTTGCAGAATGACTCTAAGAGCAGGACCATAGAGTTCTGGAGGACTGTGCAAGCAAGGCAGGGGGTGGCCCCCACAGGTGGACAGAGACCGGACCTGGGAGGAGAATGTGGAGGAAGCTGTGGGGGCTAACCAATACTGTTATGCCAAGAAGGAGTGGCTGAATACCACTCCTATATATGTGTGAACTGCGTCACAAATAAGATAGAAGTTGCTTATCACCCATATTGGGTTGGCCTGTCTGCTTCTCCTCGCCGCTTACAAATGGTGCCCGAACAGGGACGCGGACTACAGGGCCCTGGTCGCTGGGGACCCGGATTACAGGGCCCCGACTAGCGGGGACCCGGATACAGGGCCCCGGTTAGCAGGGACCCGGATACAAGGCCCCGACTAGCGGGGACCCGGAACGGCGAGTGAGCGGCGCCAGCGGCAGCGGCCGGGAAGCGCGGGCAATGCTGCTGCGGTGGCGTGACGGACCCGGGTGCTTGGACTGACCGAAAGAATCCGCCGCTGGGGCGAACCAGACACTGCTGCGTCAGGAGGCCGATCCGGAGACCGAGGTTACAGGACAACCCAGAAGAAGACGATCCGGAAAAGGCTGGCCATGAAAATGGACCGAGAGGTAGCCCTGAACTTTTTACAGTGCTTTTTATAAAAGCGGGGAACTGAGCCCTGAACTTTTTACAGTGCTTTCTATAAAAGCGGGGAATTGAGCCTGAGACTCTAAAGCAGCTAGCAGGTCTAGTGGCTGTAGGGAAGGCTAAGGGATTTTTTTTGCAGATCCTAATACAATATTTGAGGAGAGTGAGTGGCGAAAGTTTGGTGATGAACTATTTGACTCAGTGCTTAATGATTATAAAAAGGCAAAGAAACTCGGTAAACCACGGAGGGAAGTAATGAACTGTATAAAAAGATACAAGGCAGAAAAGAAAACTGCCGCGGTAGCAACGGAGAAACTAGGAACAGACGTCCCCGGTCGGTTGAAACCGGGGGAAGATTACAACTCGTTTCCCCCAACTCGCGGGAGCACAGGGTTTCCCCCCCCCCCTTCCTTTTCTCCCCCTCCTTCATCAGAAGGTGCCGCGGAGGAGGTGTAACCCCCTGCTCCCCCACCACCCCAGTTCCGAAAGTAGGGACTGTGAAAAGGACAGAGAAAGTATATTAGAAGGGATACGCATGATAAATGTCGAGGAATCCGAAAGAAAGAGGTTGGTGCCTCGGCGCCGGATCGATTGGGGCGCCATTTTGAAGCACGCAGTAGAAAATAGGGATCATGCACTAGCGGGAGATTTAAAGGAACCGCGAGCCTCTCCAGCCCACTATGCCCGAGAGTGGAAATTTTTAACTCAGTCACGGAGGAGCCAGGTCTGCAGATGGCCACATACCGAACGGGAGACATCTGATAAGAGAGACACAGCTGCGAGCAACGGAGACCCCGAGTTCGGCGCAGGATCAGCCCCCGAGTCCCCTGAATCCGAGCCAGATTTATATCCTCTGCTTCCAGACCCTGACTCTTTGTCTCCCGGGTCGGTCTGCTCAGACTTGCTGGCCCTGGAGACGCTCAGTTGTAACAACGGGTAACCAAAGATGTGATCATTACTGGGGAATTTTCTGCAATGGACATCTCTGCATATCCTGTGTTTACTACACAGCAGGGGGTAAAGAGTGGGAAGCTCTTGATCTCAAAATAGTTAAGGAGGCCTGACAAACAGTGACCACGTATGGGTTAAAATCCTCTTATACTCAAGCCGTATATGTTATGATTTTTTCTTGCAATTGCCAGGGGGAGCCCATACAGTTTCTCTGTGATACTCATGTACTAGAAGTTGGTAAATATAAGTATGTCCAGGTTTCTGTCAACCCTTGGAGACCTCTGTAGATACTGCTGGCCGCTTCTTCCAGCACAGGCTGGCCACCTGTGTCGGAATGAGTGTGCATTTTGGTCAGTATAAAAGCCCAAGCCTCATACGATGTGGGGGAGGCAGAGCCTCTGTGGGGACGCCCGCTAAGGTTGAGCCTGCCACCTCGCACTGCAATGATGCTTCTCGGAGCTGGTTTGCTGTTAGTCTCCACAGGGTCCTTGTGCCACGTTCTGTACGTGGGACTGTAGTGGGAGTAATGATGGCTTTTGCAGGGACTAAAAAAAAAAAAAAAAAAAAAGGGGGGGGGAGAGAGAGTAATGATGCTGCACTTAACCTGTCTAACCTGTCTACTTCTCAAGAACTGAAGAACTGATAACCTGGGGGAGGGGGTATATTTGTGTCCTCCTGCCTACAGGTCCATGGTGACTGCCTGCAAAGTTTGTGAAGCCTTGCCATGAGCTGGACAGACGAATGGAAAAACCTGATGCCTCAGCTACAGGAGCTGACCGTGATTACCCCAAGCAGAATGAGATAGAGGAAGAGAAAGAACAAATAACTGCAAAACATCACTTGGGGGCAACTGAAAAGTAACATCCTGAATATGTGTGCTTGTAAAGTAGCTATTATTAGAGGTTGTGATTTTGTGTATAAAACCACCTGTATTTACTAGCCAGTCGCTAATAAGAAACCACACCTTGTATTATATAGATTTGTCCCTTGTAAAAGAGATGTTAGAGTATGCAAATTTGCAGTAGCTGCTAGAAAATGCTAAAGCAAAAGCTGGAAAAATTTTAATACAATGGTAGTGTTATAAAGCAGGTGATGAAACAAATTTAAGAGAGGGGGAGAATTCCACTGGTAAGAAATTTCTTTGGCTAGTCCCTCGCTGCCATCAGCATCTTCAACATGCTGCTGCACCCTGTAATAGTTACTCTGCTAATGTAAATTTGTGTGTGCCTTGCTGTAGTAGCGACTTGTTACTGGATGAAGCAGGTGAAACTGTGCATTGACAACAAGGTGCAAGGACTGAGGCTGACCAAATGCCTGCTACCACAATCAAGGGCAAGACTGGGTTGGCCTCTGTGTTTGCCACCAAGAAGAACCTTTAGCTCCGCTGTTGGCTGCAACCCAGCAGGCGTGGAGCGGTGGGGACACATGCCATGCCAGACCTTGATGTGAAGGATCAGAGAGCTATACAGCCTGTTATCAGAGAGTCATACAGCAGAAAAAAGGGGCAGGCCCAGGCAGCCTCTAGTTGGCATATGTTGGGGATATAATCTAGCCCAGATCCCCTGCTCAAGTAGGGCCACACAAACCGTATATAAAACATAAAGGGGGAGTATGCGCAGCTCTGAAGGAAGAATGTTGTCTGTATGCCGATCACACTGGCATAGTGAGAGATACTATGGCCAAACTACGGGAGAGACTAGAAAAACCCCCTTAATATCTACCCTGATAGGGCCGGTTATAACAATCCTGACAGCATTGATTTTTGGACCCTGTATATTGAATAAGCTGATGTCATTTGTCAAAAGCCGTTTGGGAAAGGTTAACATCATGCTCATAGAACGCCAACAGTTGCTTTAGGAATGCTCTTGTTCAGAATTTTTGGTCTACCCCCAGTTATACCCTGTCATTCTCTGCTATCACTTGTTTCACGTGCCTTGCCCGATGCGCTCTGCATCCCTATTTCAAGCATATATTGCGTTTGCAGAAACTGTTTTCAATGTTGTGTGAAAGCATAAACCATATCCTGTTGTTATACCCAGCTAGTTTTATTAAGCATAGGGAGGGGGGAAATGTAGGTAGTTAGGGCCTGGCGGCTGGAAGATATCGTGCTGTATGGAAAGATAGAGCCCCCAAGATAGAGCCCCCTGTTTAACAGCCAATAGTATGTAGCCTGTGGTGTAAGCAGACGGAAGTGACGCTGTAAACCCAGAGTATATAACGCTGTGTTGCGAAGTAATAAACACCATTTGCCGTCCACCACTCTGGTGTCTGTGAGCTGATGGCCCGAGCGGCCTGGGGTTGGTCGCCGTGCCGTTCCTGAACCAGGTCGCCACGCCTTGCGAAGGCAACAGTGCAGCTTGAGATCTTGATTCCCACCAGCTTCTTCTCTTTGAAAGGCACAAACAAATGCAATCAATCTTTTGAAGCCTTTTCTCTGACTCTTTTTCAGCAAGAAATGTAAAACTACACTTGCTCTTCCCTCCCACCCCAGCAGCTTTAATAAAGAACTCCCAGGTAAGAGTGAGGAATTCTATTGGAGCTGAGGAACAAGGTCAAGAATCTTGCAATGAAAATACACATTTATGAATGACAAATGTTAAATATGAATAAAGCTGATTGGTGTTTCCTGTGAGGAAAAGAGGCCTGGGATTATTGAGGGTAATTTCTTCTTCTAGGAGCGGGCCTGCGAAGTGAAATGAACTTTGAGGCTCAGTCTCCTCTTGGTTTCCTTCCAAAAATGGTGTGATTTTGGGGGTCTGTTTCTCATTCAGTACTATCATAGACTTTTGTGCAGAAACTGTGAAAGAACTTCCGTAAAGTCATGAGTATCAGTGGAAAACCTCAATATTTCAGTGCCCCATTGGCTTTCACACTGCACATGAACTGTTCATGTCCCAGATGACAAAACTCTTCTATGTTGCCAGTGGCTGAAGAATGTTCTCCCGCACTTCAGCAGAGCCCCCTTCACCTCCTTGTTCCTCAGGCTGTAGATGAATGGGTTGAGCATGGGGGTGACCATTGTGTAGATGATGGAGGCCACCTTATCCAGGCTCCTGTGGCTAGATGGAGGTTGTAGGTACATGAAGAATGATGTCCCAAAGAACAAGGAAACAGCCATCAAATGGGAGGCGCAGGTGTGGAAGGCTCTGGCCCTGCTCTGTGCTGAGCACACCCTCAGCACAGTACAGAGAATAGAGATGTAGGAGAGCAAAATGATCATGCTCGTGCCCACCACGTTGATGGTGACAAAGGCAAAGATGACCATCTCGCTGCTGTGGGTGTCGGAGCACACGAGCTTTAGAACAGGGACAACATCACAGAAGAAGTGGTCGATGCGGTTGGGACCACAGAAGGAACCTCCAAACGTGCACCACGTGTAGACGATGGCACTGAGGAAGGCAAAGACGTAGGACGATGCTATCAGCTGCCAGCAGACGCGGTTGGAGATGATGGTCACATAAAGCAGGGGCTGGCAGATAGCAACGTGCCGGTCGTAGGCCATCATGGCCAGGAG
>NW_026916359.1:0-13901 GCF_034315485.1 Pezoporus occidentalis | reverse complement strand
GAGTTTTAGGTATGAAACCGAGGAGAGACTGCAATGATGGTGACACCGTTGCAAGTGGGAGCAGATGCCACTGTAGGTCCAGTGCCAGCTTTCAATCCTGGCTCTTCTGCTGTGGGAGCAGAAGCCAAACGTTCGTGCTGTACTCACTGTGCTGCTGGGCAGCTGAAAGCGACCAGCTGAGAATTTGGATTCAAATGGAGTTTTAGGTATGAAACCGAGGAGAGACTGCAATGATGGTGACACCGTTGCAAAGCAGCCTGTGTGCTGAAGAGGCCCAGCACTAGCTTTCCCTGCTGGTTCTTTTGCTGTGGGAGCAGATGCCACTGTTCGTTCTGTGCTGACTGTGTTGCTGCCAGCAGAGAGCAGGCTCTGAACTGATTCCATTCAAATGCTTTTCCTGTATGAAAGGGAGCAGTGAAAGCAACGATGGATGCACCAGTGCCAGCTTTCAATCCTGGCTCTTCTGCTGTGGGAGCAGAAGCCAAACGTTCGTGCTGTACTCACTGTGCTGCTGGGCAGCTGAAAGCGACCAGCTGAGAATTTGGATTCAAATGGAGTTTTAGGTATGAAACCGAGGAGAGACTGCAATGATGGTGACACCGTTGCAAAGCAGCCTGTGTGCTGAAGAGGCCCAGCACTAGCTTTCCCTGCTGGTTCTTTTGCTGTGGGAGCAGATGCCACTGTTCGTTCTGTGCTGACTGTGTTGCTGCCAGCAGAGAGCAGGCTCTGAACTGATTCCATTCAAATGCTTTTCCTGTATGAAAGGGAGCAGTGAAAGCAACGATGGATGCACCAATGTAAAGGTGATTGTGTGCTGAACAGGTCCAGTGCCAGCTTTCAATCCTGGCTCTTCTGCTGTGGGAGCAGAAGCCAAACGTTCGTGCTGTACTCACTGGGCTGCTGGGCAGCTGAAAGCGACCAGCTGAGAATTTGGATTCAAATGGAGTTTTAGGTATGAAACCGAGGAGAGACTGCAATGATGGTGACACCGTTGCAAAGCAGCCTGTGTGCTGAAGAGGCCCAGCACTAGCTTTCCCTGCTGGTTCTTTTGCTGTGGGAGCAGATGCCACTGTTCGTTCTGTGCTGACTGTGTTGCTGCCAGCAGAGAGCAGGCTCTGAACTGATTCCATTCAAATGCTTTTCCTGTATGAAAGGGAGCAGTGAAAGCAACGATGGATGCACCAATGTAAAGGTGATTGTGTGCTGAACAGGTCCAGTACCAGCTTTCAATCCTGGCTCTTCTGCTGTGGGAGCAGAAGCCAAACGTTCGTGCTGTACTCACTGTGCTGCTGGGCAGCTGAAAGCGACCAGCTGAGAATTTGGATTCAAATGGAGTTTTAGGTATGAAAAAGAGGAGAGACTGCAATGATGGTGACACCGTTGCAAAGCAGCCTGTGTGCTGAAGAGGCCCAGCACTAGCTTTCCCTGCTGGTTCTTCTGCTGTGCGAGCAGATGACACTGTTCGTTCTGTGCTGACTGTGTTGCTGCCAGCAGAGAGCAGGCTCTGAACTGATTCCATTCAAATGCTTTTCCTGTATGAAAGGGAGCAGTGAAAGCAACGATGGATGCACCAATGTAAAGGTGATTGTGTGCTGAACAGGTCCAGCACCAGCTTTCAATCCTGACACTTCTGCTGTGGGAGCAGAGGCCAAACGTTCGTGCTGTACTCACTGTGCTGCCTGCAGCTGAGAGCGACCAGCTGAGAATTTGGATTCAAATGGACTTTTAGGTATGAAACCGAGGAGAGACTGCAATGATGGTGACACCGTTGCAAAGCAGCCTGTGTGCTGAAGAGGCCCAGCACTAGCTTTCCCTGCTGGTTCTTCTGCTGTGGGAGCAGATGCCACTGTTCGTTCTGTGCTGACTGTGTTGCTGCCAGCAGAGAGCAGGCTCTGAACTGATTCCATTCAAATGCTTTCCCTGTATGAAAGGGAGCAGTGAAAGCAACGATGGATGCACCAATGTAAAGGTGATTGTGTGCTGAACAGGTCCAGCACCAGCTTTCAATCCTGGCTCTTCTGCTGTGGGAGCAGAAGCCAAACGTTCGTGCTGTACTCACTGTGCTGCTGGGCAGCTGAAAGCGACCAGCTGAGAATTTGGATTCAAATGGAGTTTTAGGTATGAAACCGAGGAGAGACTGCAATGATGGTGACACCGTTGCAAAGCAGCCTGTGTGCTGAAGAGGCCCAGCACTAGCTTTCCCTGCTGGTTCTTTTGCTGTGGGAGCAGATGCCACTGTTCGTTCTGTGCTGACTGTGTTGCTGCCAGCAGAGAGCAGGCTCTGAACTGATTCCATTCAAATGCTTTTCCTGTATGAAAGGGAGCAGTGAAAGCAACGATGGATGCACCAATGTAAAGGTGATTGTGTGCTGAACAGGTCCAGTGCCAGCTTTCAATCCTGGCTCTTCTGCTGTGGGAGCAGAAGCCAAACGTTCGTGCTGT
Source organism: Pezoporus occidentalis (assembly GCF_034315485.1). NCBI lineage: Eukaryota > Metazoa > Chordata > Aves > Psittaciformes > Psittacidae > Pezoporus > Pezoporus occidentalis. The sequence goes on along the minus strand of NW_026916359.1, from coordinate 11,459 downwards.
ACTCACTGTGCTGCTGGGCAGCTGAAAGCGACCAGCTGAGAATTTGGATTCAAATGGAGTTTTAGGTATGAAACCGAGGAGAGACTGCAATGATGGTGACACCGTTGCAAAGCAGCCTGTGTGCTGAAGAGGCCCAGCACTAGCTTTCCCTGCTGGTTCTTTTGCTGTGGGAGCAGATGCCACTGTTCGTTCTGTGCTGACTGTGTTGCTGCCAGCAGAGAGCAGGCTCTGAACTGATTCCATTCAAATGCTTTTCCTGTATGAAAGGGAGCAGTGAAAGCAACGATGGATGCACCAATGTAAAGGTGATTGTGTGCTGAACAGGTCCAGTACCAGCTTTCAATCCTGGCTCTTCTGCTGTGGGAGCAGAAGCCAAACGTTCGTGCTGTACTCACTGTGCTGCTGGGCAGCTGAAAGCGACCAGCTGAGAATTTGGATTCAAATGGAGTTTTAGGTATGAAACCGAGAGGAGAGACTGCAATGATGGTGACACCGTTGCAAAGCAGCCTGTGTGCTGAAGAGGCCCAGCACTAGCTTTCCCTGCTGGTTCTTCTGCTGTGCGAGCAGATGACACTGTTCGTTCTGTGCTGACTGTGTTGCTGCCAGCAGAGAGCAGGCTCTGAACTGATTCCATTCAAATGCTTTTCCTGTATGAAAGGGAGCAGTGAAAGCAACGATGGATGCACCAATGTAAAGGTGATTGTGTGCTGAACAGGTCCAGCACCAGCTTTCAATCCTGACACTTCTGCTGTGGGAGCAGAGGCCAAACGTTCGTGCTGTACTCACTGTGCTGCCTGCAGCTGAGAGCGACCAGCTGAGAATTTGGATTCAAATGGAGTTTTAGGTATGAAACCGAGGAGAGACTGCAATGATGGTGACACCGTTGCAAAGCAGCCTGTGTGCTGAAGAGGCCCAGCACTAGCTTTCCCTGCTGGTTCTTCTGCTGAGGGAGCAGATACCACTGTTCGTTCTGTGCTGACTGTGTTGCTGCCAGCAGAGAGCAGGCTCTGAACTGATTCCATTCAAATGCTTTTCCTGTATGAAAGGGAGCAGTGAAAGCAACGATGGATGCACCAATGTAAAGGTGATTGTGTGCTGAACAGGTCCAGCACCAGCTTTCAATCCTGACACTTCTGCTGTGGGAGCAGAGGCCAAACGTTCGTGCTGTACTCACTGTGCTGCCTGCAGCTGAGAGCGACCAGCTGAGAATTTGGATTCAAATGGACTTTTAGGTATGAAACCGAGGAGAGACTGCAATGATGGTGACACCGTTGCAAAGCAGCCTGTGTGCTGAAGAGGCCCAGCACTAGCTTTCCCTGCTGGTTCTTCTGCTGTGGGAGCAGATGCCACTGTTCATTCTGTGCTGACTGTGTTGCTGCCAGCAGAGAGCAGGCTCTGAACTGATTCCATTCAAATGCTTTCCCTGTATGAAAGGGAGCAGTGAAAGCAACGATGGATGCACCAATGTAAAGGTGATTGTGTGCTGAACAGGTCCAGCACCAGCTTTCAATCCTGACACTTCTGCTGTGGGAGCAGAGGCCAAACGTTCGTGCTGTACTCACTGTGCTGCTGGGCAGCTGAAAGCGACCAGCTGAGAATTTGGATTCAAATGGAGTTTTAGGTATGAAACCGAGGAGAGACTGCAATGATGGTGACACCGTTGCAAAGCAGCCTGTGTGCTGAAGAGGCCCAGCACTAGCTTTCCCTGCTGGTTCTTTTGCTGTGGGAGCAGATGCCACTGTTCGTTCTGTGCTGACTGTGTTGCTGCCAGCAGAGAGCAGGCTCTGAACTGATTCCATTCAAATGCTTTTCCTGTATGAAAGGGAGCAGTGAAAGCAACGATGGATGCACCAATGTAAAGGTGATTGTGTGCTGAACAGGTCCAGCACCAGCTTTCAATCCTGACACTTCTGCTGTGGGAGCAGAGGCCAAACGTTCGTGCTGTACTCACTGTGCTGCTGGGCAGCTGAAAGCGACCAGCTGAGAATTTGGATTCAAATGGAGTTTTAGGTATGAAACCGAGGAGAGACTGCAATGATGGTGACACCGTTGCAAAGCAGCCTGTGTGCTGAAGAGGCCCAGCACTAGCTTTCCCTGCTGGTTCTTCTGCTGTGGGAGCAGATGCCACTGTTCATTCTGTGCTGACTGTGTTGCTGCCAGCAGAGAGCAGGCTCTGAACTGATTCCATTCAAATGCTTTCCCTGTATGAAAGGGAGCAGTGAAAGCAACGATGGATGCACCAATGTAAAGGTGATTGTGTGCTGAACAGGTCCAGCACCAGCTTTCAATCCTGACACTTCTGCTGTGGGAGCAGAGGCCAAACGTTCGTGCTGTACTCACTGTGCTGCTGGGCAGCTGAAAGCGACCAGCTGAGAATTTGGATTCAAATGGAGTTTTAGGTATGAAACCGAGGAGAGACTGCAATGATGGTGACACCGTTGCAAAGCAGCCTGTGTGCTGAAGAGGCCCAGCACTAGCTTTCCCTGCTGGTTCTTCTGCTGTGGGAGCAGATGCCACTGTTCATTCTGTGCTGACTGTGTTGCTGCCAGCAGAGAGCAGGCTCTGAACTGATTCCATTCAAATGCTTTCCCTGTATGAAAGGGAGCAGTGAAAGCAACGATGGATGCACCAATGTAAAGGTGATTGTGTGCTGAACAGGTCCAGCACCAGCTTTCAATCCTGACACTTCTGCTGTGGGAGCAGAGGCCAAACGTTCGTGCTGTACTCACTGTGCTGCTGGGCAGCTGAAAGCGACCAGCTGAGAATTTGGATTCAAATGGAGTTTTAGGTATGAAACCGAGGAGAGACTGCAATGATGGTGACACCGTTGCAAAGCAGCCTGTGTGCTGAAGAGGCCCAGCACTAGCTTTCCCTGCTGGTTCTTTTGCTGTGGGAGCAGATGCCACTGTTCGTTCTGTGCTGACTGTGTTGCTGCCAGCAGAGAGCAGGCTCTGAACTGATTCCATTCAAATGCTTTTCCTGTATGAAAGGGAGCAGTGAAAGCAACGATGGATGCACCAATGTAAAGGTGATTGTGTGCTGAACAGTTCCAGCACCAGCTTTCAATCCTGGCTCTTCTGCTGTGGAAACAGAAGCCAAACGTTCGTGCTGTACTCACTGTGCTGCTGGGCAGCTGAAAGCGACCAGCTGAGAATTTGGATTCAAATGGAGTTTTAGGTATGAAACCGAGGAGAGACTGCAATGATGGTGACACCGTTGCAAAGCAGCCTGTGTGCTGAAGAGGCCCAGCACTAGCTTTCCCTGCTGGTTCTTCTGCTGTGCGAGCAGATGCCACTGTTCGTTCTGTGCTGACTGTGTTGCTGCCAGCAGAGAGCAGGCTCTGAACTGATTCCATTCAAATGCTTTTCCTGTATGAAAGGGAGCAGTGAAAGCAACGATGGATGCACCAATGTAAAGGTGATTGTGTGCTGAACAGGTCCAGCACCAGCTTTCAATCCTGACACTCTGCTGTGGGAGCAGAGGCCAAACGTTCGTGCTGTACTCACTGTGCTGCCTGCAGCTGAGAGCGACCAGCTGAGAATTTGGATTCAAATGGACTTTTAGGTATGAAACCGAGGAGAGACTGCAATGATGGTGACACCGTTGCAAAGCAGCCTGTGTGCTGAAGAGGCCCAGCACTAGCTTTCCCTGCTGGTTCTTCTGCTGTGGGAGCAGATGCCACTGTTCATTCTGTGCTGACTGTGTTGCTGCCAGCAGAGAGCAGGCTCTGAACTGATTCCATTCAAATGCTTTTCCTGTATGAAAGGGAGCAGTGAAAGCAACGATGGATGCACCAATGTAAAGGTGATTGTGTGCTGAACAGTTCCAGCACCAGCTTTCAATCCTGGCTCTTCTGCTGTGGGAACAAAAGCCAAACGTTCGTGCTGTACTCACTGTGCTGCTGGGCAGCTGAAAGCGACCAGCTGAGAATTTGGATTCAAATGGAGTTTTAGGTATGAAACCGAGGAGAGACTGCAATGATGGTGACACCGTTGCAAAGCAGCCTGTGTGCTGAAGAGGCCCAGCACTAGCTTTCCCTGCTGGTTCTTCTGCTGTGGGAGCAGATGCCACTGTTCGTTCTGTGCTGACTGTGTTGCTGCCAGCAGAGAGCAGGCTCTGAACTGATTCCATTCAAATGCTTTTCCTGTATGAAAGGGAGCAGTGAAAGCAACGATGGATGCACCAATGTAAAGGTGATTGTGTGCTGAACAGTTTGTGGGAGCAGAAGCCAAACGTTCGTGCTGTACTCACTGTGCTGCCTGCAGCTGAGAGAGACCAGCTGAGAATTTGGATTCAAATGGAGTTTTAGGTATGAAACCGAGGAGAGACTGCAATGATGGTGACACCGTTGCAAAGCAGCCTGTGTGCTGAAGAGGCCCAGCACTAGCTTTCCCTGCTGGTTCTTCTGCTGTGGGAGCAGATGCCACTGTTCGTTCTGTGCTGACTGTGTTGCTGCCAGCAGAGAGCAGGCTCTGAACTGATTCCATTCAAATGCTTTTCCTGTATGAAAGGGAGCAGTGAAAGCAACGATGGATGCACCAATGTAAAGGTGATTGTGTGCTGAACAGTTCCAGCACAAGCTTTCAATCCTGGCTCTTCTGCTGTGGGAGCAGAAGCCAAACGTTCGTGCTGTACTCACTGTGCTGCTGGGCAGCTGAAAGCGACCAGCTGAGAATTTGGATTCAAATGGAGTTTTAGGTATGAAACCGAGGAGAGACTGCAATGATGGTGACACCGTTGCAAAGCAGCCTGTGTGCTGAAGAGGCCCAGCACTAGCTTTCCCTGCTGGTTCTTCTGCTGTGGGAGCAGATGCCACTGTTCATTCTGTGCTGACTGTGTTGCTGCCAGCAGAGAGCAGGCTCTGAACTGATTCCATTCAAATGCTTTTCCTGTATGAAAGGGAGCAGTGAAAGCAACGATGGATGCACCAATGTAAAGGTGATTGTGTGCTGAACAGGTCCAGCACAAGCTTTCAATCCTGGCTCTTCTGCTGTGGGAGCAGAAGCCAAACGTTCGTGCTGTACTCACTGTGCTGCTGGGCAGCTGAAAGCGACCAGCTGAGAATTTGGATTCAAATGGAGTTTTAGGTATGAAACCGAGGAGAGACTGCAATGATGGTGACACCGTTGCAAAGCAGCCTGTGTGCTGAAGAGGCCCAGCACTAGCTTTCCCTGCTGGTTCTTCTGCTGTGGGAGCAGATGCCACTGTTCATTCTGTGCTGACTGTGTTGCTGCCAGCAGAGAGCAGGCTCTGAACTGATTCCATTCAAATGCTTTTCCTGTATGAAAGGGAGCAGTGAAAGCAACGATGGATGCACCAATGTAAAGGTGATTGTGTGCTGAACAGGTCCAGCACAAGCTTTCAATCCTGGCTCTTCTGCTGTGGGAGCAGAAGCCAAACGTTCGTGCTGTACTCACTGTGCTGCCTGCAGCTGAGAGAGACCAGCTGAGAATTTGGATTCAAATGGAGTTTTAGGTATGAAACCGAGGAGAGACTGCAATGATGGTGACACCGTTGCAAAGCAGCCTGTGTGCTGAAGAGGCCCAGCACTAGCTTTCCCTGCTGGTTCTTCTGCTGTGGGAGCAGATGCCACTGTTCATTCTGTGCTGACTGTGTTGCTGCCAGCAGAGAGCAGGCTCTGAACTGATTCCATTCAAATGCTTTTCCTGTATGAAAGGGAGCAGTGAAAGCAACGATGGATGCACCAATGTAAAGGTGATTGTGTGCTGAACAGGTCCAGCACAAGCTTCCCCTCCTGGCTCATCTGCTGTGGGAGCAGAAGCCAAACGTTCGTGCTGTACTCACTGTGCTGCTGGGCAACTGAAAGCGACCAGCTGAGAATTTGGATTCAAATGGAGTTTTAGGTATGAAACCGAGGAGAGACTGCAATGATGGTGACACCGTTGCAAAGCAGCCTGTGTGCTGAAGAGGCCCAGCACTAGCTTTCCCTGCTGGTTCTTCTGCTGTGGGAGCAGATGCCACTGTTCTTTCTGTGCTGACTGTGTTGCTGCCAGCAGAGAGCAGGCTCTGAACTGATTCCATTCAAATGCTTTTCCTGTATGAAAGGGAGCAGTGAAAGCAACGATGGATGCACCAATGTAAAGGTGATTGTGTGCTGAACAGGTCCAGCACCAGCTTTCAATCCTGGCTCTTCTGCTGTGGGAGCAGAAGCCAAACGTTCGTGCTGTACTCACTGTGCTGCTGGGCAGCTGAAAGCGACCAGCTGAGAATTTGGATTCAAATGGAGTTTTAGGTATGAAACCGAGGAGAGACTGCAATGATGGTGACACCGTTGCAAAGCAGCCTGTGTGCTGAAGAGGCCCAGCACTAGCTTTCCCTGCTGGTTCTTCTGCTGTGGGAGCAGATGCCACTGTTCTTTCTGTGCTGACTGTGTTGCTGCCAGCAGAGAGCAGGCTCTGAACTGATTCCATTCAAATGCTTTTCCTGTATGAAAGGGAGCAGTGAAAGCAACGATGGATGCACCAATGTAAAGGTGATTGTGTGCTGAACAGGTCCAGCACCAGCTTTCAATCCTGGCTCTTCTGCTGTGGGAGCAGAAGCCAAACGTTCGTGCTGTACTCACTGTGCTGCTGGGCAACTGAAAGCGACCAGCTGAGAATTTGGATTCAAATGGAGTTTTAGGTATGAAACCGAGGAGAGACTGCAATGATGGTGACACCGTTGCAAAGCAGCCTGTGTGCTGAAGAGGCCCAGCACTAGCTTTCCCTGCTGGTTCTTCTGCTGTGGGAGCAGATGCCACTGTTCTTTCTGTGCTGACTGTGTTGCTGCCAGCAGAGAGCAGGCTCTGAACTGATTCCATTCAAATGCTTTTCCTGTATGAAAGGGAGCAGTGAAAGCAACGATGGATGCACCAATGTAAAGGTGATTGTGTGCTGAACAGGTCCAGCACAAGCTTTCAATCCTGGCTCTTCTGCTGTGGGAGCAGAAGCCAAAACGTTCGTGCTGTACACACTATGCTGCTGGGCAACTTGAAGCGACCAGCTGAGAATTTGGATTCAAATGGAGTTTTAGGTATGAAACCGAGGAGAGACTGCAATGATGGTGACACCGTTGCAAAGCAGCCTGTGTGCTGAAGAGGCCCAGCACTAGCTTTCCCTGCTGGTTCTTCTGCTGTGGGAGCAGATGCCACTGTTCTTTCTGTGCTGACAGTGTTGCTGCCAGCAGAGAGCAGGCTCTGAACTGATTCCATTCAAATGCTTTTCCTGTATGAAAGGGAGCAGTGAAAGCAACGATGGATGCACCAATGTAAAGGTGATTGTGTGCTGAACAGGTCCAGCACCAGCTTTCAATCCTGGCTCTTCTGCTGTGGGAGCAGAAGCCAAACGTTCGTGCTGTACTCACTGTGCTGCTGGGCAACTGAAAGCGACCAGCTGAGAATTTGGATTCAAATGGAGTTTTAGGTATGAAACCGAGGAGAGACTGCAATGATGGTGACACCGTTGCAAAGCAGCCTGTGTGCTGAAGAGGCCCAGCACTAGCTTTCCCTGCTGGTTCTTCTGCTGTGGGAGCAGATGCCACTGTTCTTTCTGTGCTGACTGTGTTGCTGCCAGCAGAGAGCAGGCTCTGAACTGATTCCATTCAAATGCTTTTCCTGTATGAAAGGGAGCAGTGAAAGCAACGATGGATGCACCAATGTAAAGGTGATTGTGTGCTGAACAGGTCCAGCACAAGCTTTCAATCCTGACACTTCTGCTGTGGGAGCAGAAGCCAAACGTTCGTGCTGTACTCACTGTGCTGCTGGGCAACTGAAAGCGACCAGCTGAGAATTTGGATTCAAATGGAGTTTTAGGTATGAAACCGAGGAGAGACTGCAATGATGGTGACACCGTTGCAAAGCAGCCTGTGTGCTGAAGAGGCCCAGCACTAGCTTTCCCTGCTGGTTCTTCTGCTGTGGGAGCAGATGCCACTGTTCATTCTGTGCTGACTGTGTTGCTGCCAGCAGAGAGCAGGCTCTGAACTGATTCCATTCAAATGCTTTTCCTGTATGAAAGGGAGCAGTGAAAGCAACGATGGATGCACCAATGTAAAGGTGATTGTGTGCTGAACAGGTCCAGCACAAGCTTTCAATCCTGGCTCTTCTGCTGTGGGAGCAGAAGCCAAACGTTCGTGCTGTACACACTGTGCTGCCTGCAGCTGTAAGAGACCAGCTGAGAATTTGGATTCAAATGGAGTTTTAGGTATGAAACCGAGGAGAGACTGCAATGATGGTGACACCGTTGCAAAGCAGCCTGTGTGCTGAAGAGGCCCAGCACTAGCTTTCCCTGCTGGTTCTTCTGCTGTGGGAGCAGATGCCACTGTTCATTCTGTGCTGACAGTGTTGCTGCCAGCAGAGAGCAGGCTCTGAACTGATTCCATTCAAATGCTTTTCCTGTATGAAAGGGAGCAGTGAAAGCAACGATGGATGCACCAATGTAAAGGTGATTGTGTGCTGAACAGGTCCAGCACAAGCTTTCAATCCTGGCTCTTCTGCTGTGGGAGCAGAAGCCAAACGTTCGTGCTGTACTCACTGTGCTGCTGGGCAACTGAAAGCGACTAGCTGAGAATTTGGATTCAAATGGAGTTTTAGGTATGAAACCGAGGAGAGACTGCAATGATGGTGACACCGTTGCAAAGCAGCCTGTGTGCTGAAGAGGCCCAGCACTAGCTTTCCCTGCTGGTTCTTCTGCTGTGGGAGCAGATGCCACTGTTCATTCTGCCATTCAATTGCTTTTCCTGTATGAAAGGGAGCAGTGAAAGCAACGATGGATGCACCAATGTAAAGGTGATTGTGTGCTGAACAGGTCCAGCACAAGCTTTCAATCCTGGCTCTTCTGCTGTGGGAGCAGAAGCCAAACGTTCGTGCTGTACTCACTGTGCTGCCTGCAGCTGAGAGAGACCAGCTGAGAATTTGGATTCAAATGGAGTTTTAGGTATGAAACCGAGGAGAGACTGCAATGATGGTGACACCGTTGCAAAGCAGCCTGTGTGCTGAAGAGGCCCAGCACTAGCTTTCCCTGCTGGTTCTTCTGCTGTGGGAGCAGATGCCACTGTTCTTTCTGTGCTGACTGTGTTGCTGCCAGCAGAGAGCAGGCTCTGAACTGATTCCATTCAAATGCTTTTCCTGTATGAAAGGGAGCAGTGAAAGCAACGATGGATGCACCAATGTAAAGGTGATTGTGTGCTGAACAGGTCCAGCACAAGCTTTCAATCCTGGCTCTTCTGCTGTGGGAGCAGAAGCCAAACGTTCGTGCTGTACTCACTGTGCTGCTGGGCAACTGAAAGCGACCAGCTGAGAATTTGGATTCAAATGGAGTTTTAGGTATGAAACCGAGGAGAGACTGCAATGATGGTGACACCGTTGCAAAGCAGCCTGTGTGCTGAAGAGGCCCAGCACTAGCTTTCCCTGCTGGTTCTTCTGCTGTGGGAGCAGATGCCACTGTTCATTCTGTGCTGACAGTGTTGCTGCGCAGCAGAGAGCAGGCTCTGAACTGATTCCATTCAAATGCTTTTCCTGTATGAAAGGGAGCAGTGAAAGCAACGATGGATGCACCAATGTAAAGGTGATTGTGTGCTGAACAGGTCCAGCACAAGCTTTCAATCCTGGCTCTTCTGCTGTGGGAGCAGAAGCCAAACGTTCGTGCTGTACTCACTGTGCTGCTGGGCAACTGAAAGCGACCAGCTGAGAATTTGGATTCAAATGGAGTTTTAGGTATGAAACCGAGGAGAGACTGCAATGATGGTGACACCGTTGCAAAGCAGCCTGTGTGCTGAAGAGGCCCAGCACTAGCTTTCCCTGCTGGTTCTTCTGCTGTGGGAGCAGATGCCACTGTTCATTCTGTGCTGACAGTGTTGCTGCGCAGCAGAGAGCAGGCTCTGAACTGATTCCATTCAAATGCTTTTCCTGTATGAAAGGGAGCAGTGAAAGCAACGATGGATGCACCAATGTAAAGGTGATTGTGTGCTGAACAGGTCCAGCACAAGCTTTCAATCCTGGCTCTTCTGCTGTGGGAGCAGAAGCCAAACGTTCGTGCTGTACTCACTGTGCTGCTGGGCAACTGAAAGCGACCAGCTGAGAATTTGGATTCAAATGGAGTTTTAGGTATGAAACCGAGGAGAGACTGCAATGATGGTGACACCGTTGCAAAGCAGCCTGTGTGCTGAAGAGGCCCAGCACTAGCTTTCCCTGCTGGTTCTTCTGCTGTGGGAGCAGATGCCACTGTTCATTCTGTGCTGACAGTGTTGCTGCGCAGCAGAGAGCAGGCTCTGAACTGATTCCATTCAAATGCTTTTCCTGTATGAAAGGGAGCAGTGAAAGCAACGATGGATGCACCAATGTAAAGGTGATTGTGTGCTGAACAGGTCCAGCACAAGCTTTCAATCCTGGCTCTTCTGCTGTGGGAGCAGAAGCCAAACGTTCGTGCTGTACTCACTGTGCTGCTGGGCAGCTGAGAGCGACCAGCTGAGAATTTGGATTCAAATGGAGTTTTAGGTATGAAACCGAGGAGAGACTGCAATGATGGTGACACCGTTGCAAAGCAGCCTGTGTGCTGAAGAGGCCCAGCACTAGCTTTCCCTGCTGGTTCTTCTGCTGTGGGAGCAGATGCCACTGTTCATTCTGTGCTGACAGTGTTGCTGCGCAGCAGAGAGCAGGCTCTGAACTGATTCCATTCAAATGCTTTTCCTGTATGAAAGGGAGCAGTGAAAGCAACGATGGATGCACCAATGTAAAGGTGATTGTGTGCTGAACAGGTCCAGCACAAGCTTTCAATCCTGGCTCTTCTGCTGTGGGAGCAGAAGCCAAACGTTCGTGCTGTACTCACTGTGCTGCTGGGCAACTGAAAGCGACCAGCTGAGAATTTGGATTCAAATGGAGTTTTAGGTATGAAACCGAGGAGAGACTGCAATGATGGTGACACCGTTGCAAAGCAGCCTGTGTGCTGAAGAGGCCCAGCACTAGCTTTCCCTGCTGGTTCTTCTGCTGTGGGAGCAGATGCCACTGTTCATTCTGTGCTGACAGTGTTGCTGCGCAGCAGAGAGCAGGCTCTGAACTGATTCCATTCAAATGCTTTTCCTGTATGAAAGGGAGCAGTGAAAGCAACGATGGATGCACCAATGTAAAGGTGATTGTGTGCTGAACAGGTCCAGCACAAGCTTTCAATCCTGGCTCTTCTGCTGTGGGAGCAGAAGCCAAACGTTCGTGCTGTACTCACTGTGCTGCTGGGCAACTGAAAGCGACCAGCTGAGAATTTGGATTCAAATGGAGTTTTAGGTATGAAACCGAGGAGAGACTGCAATGATGGTGACACCGTTGCAAAGCAGCCTGTGTGCTGAAGAGGCCCAGCACTAGCTTTCCCTGCTGGTTCTTCTGCTGTGGGAGCAGATGCCACTGTTCATTCTGTGCTGACAGTGTTGCTGCGCAGCAGAGAGCAGGCTCTGAACTGATTCCATTCAATTGCTTT